>NC_087398.1:7272727-7575757 GCF_031307605.1 Tribolium castaneum | reverse complement strand
CTTAATTTCCGGTTGAGTTGTCGAAATTATTCAAGTTTTAAAAAGCGCAACTGGCGATTTCATAATTTTCAGGCAATTATGCTGAATTTTTAACTAAATCGTGTTACGAAATCAACACAAAGCGTGGAAGCGAAATACAAAAACAGTCATTATAATTTAGTTCATGAATTGATTTCTTGGAAAAATCATACTTTGTTTAGTGTGATGACTGCAAAAAGGTGGGTATCTGTAGTCTATCATTTACAATGCTTACTTGCAGTTTTTTTCAAAACCGTTTCATGAATAAAAATAGGCGAGTCTTAAATGACTCTTTCAAAGTGGTGTTAATTTTAAAGACACCGAAACCTGTTGGCGTACCAACCTATAAACTACGAGGATTTCCATGTTTCTGAATATCTAAAATACCAAACGAGTTTGTATCTCCATAAAATATATTACCGATATGTTCGTGGCATGTTGCTGCTTGTTAATGCATCTAATATGCATTCTGCAATAACTCTTTTCACAAAGAAACGTCTCGTTTCAGTATTTTTTGAATTCGAGTTACACTTATCTAGGGGATTAATTCAATTAACGCCTCTATGTTAAATTGATTCAGTAAGCTTCGATTAAAAGGGCTTTCGCGATGAGGTCGAGACATATTGATCACGAATTAAGGGATCGGGTGTACCGACCGGAGTTTCGTCCCCAAATTATAATGAAGTTTGTTTGCGAACTGGTTGATTTTCAATTTGTTACACAACAGAGAAATTACTAGTTGTGCGCACAAGTTCCTTAAAATTCTGCAATGATGCTCTTGTTCCACCAATCTAATTAATAGTCAGGATAAATATCATGTCTCAAACAATAAATTCTAACGAACCTACTCTCATATTATATGTATTAATGATAAATTAGTACGTCTGTTGAATTTGAAACCACGGCATTTGTATGTTTGAATTTGTCTCGGGACGTGATTGAGTTGAAATCTTCTCAAAATGGCAAAGACATATTTTAAATTTTAAAAAATTCGCTCTTAATATTCAGAAGGAGCCGACTTTTGAAAGTGACATAATATTAAAATTTCGTGTCGGCTTGAACTTCTTCAATTTTACATGATGGAGGCGGTGGCAATTTCGCCAAATTAAAACGTGTATTCGCCGATGGGACCATAAAACAATAACCGGCTAAAATACAGAACACCATTGTTTTAAAGTTATTATTTTCTTATTTATTTCAATTCCGCTTCTGCGACAAAGGGAAACCTACATTTCTGGTGTAAACACAAAACAACATTTGGTTGTGTATCTGGCGGATCTGCTTTACATTCAAGACCTCAAACCACTTAACATAAAATGTCATTTGTAATTTCAGCGGTAGTTGAACATCTTCCGGTTTGTTGTGTGTTTCAAGTAGCCAAATGTAAACAAAATTCCGTCAGTTTTTCCTGCACATACTAATCAGGTTTTTTCCATTCTTTCCAACTCAAGTGTGTTGATGATTTCTATTTTGGGGTACGAGATTTTTGGGGTGTGAAAAAATCAACGATTATTGGTGATTGTTCCAAATTATGCATGCCGTTAACACATTATCATTGAGATGACATGCGTTTCACTCAATTTTGGACCTTACGGCTTATTTACATCGGTTAAAATTCCGATTATAGGGTTTTGCCTTGGTTTGAAGATTTTTCTCAATGAATGTGCATTTTTTATTCACGCTTTTACATTATTTAAATATTTACAGCATATTTGGAAACATAATGAATACGTCTTGGAAAAACTAAGCCAGTTTGAGATTTTTGTGTAAATTTGGGAATTTTTATTTCAAAGGTTGATGAATATCCACAGTTGCGTAGAAAAATCCAAAATCATGCGGTTGTCTTTATTTGGAAACGCACGCTTATAACGTCGCCAACCTTCACCTGATTTTCCCAACATGAAGTGCAACAATGACTGTCGCAATGTCGTGGTTTAATTTTTATAATCGCCTTATGACATACAGTTTTATTGGAGTTAATTGGTAAAAAATCGTGTTTTGTTTGAAATCACTTTGCATAAATTAGGAAAACGTTTTGCGTAATACGAAAAAATCGTATACTTCGAGAATCTCAACGATGGGTCACCCACTTAAAAAAATAGCCGAACCTTGACTCAGATTAAAATATATCAGTGTCAAGACGGCACGATTTTATGATTCGATGATCCAAATCCCTATACAAGTTTTTGCGGTTTGCTATTTTATTTATGTTGGCTGAAACGGTTGACGAAAGCACTCCGGAGCTCCAAGTTGCGTTGGCCCTCTACCGGCGTGTTCCAACGAAACGAAAAGCTAACATTAGTCTACCTGATGCTGCCGGAGTTGGTGTGTCAGATGTGAACCGTTCTCTCGAACCGGATTACAGCATTCAAAACAATCTACTTTTATATGAAACTGTGTCGCTATCTACGTGCAATACGTCGATGTTAATTGGCTTCTATGTGTCTACGTTCAATTTCAAAATGTAATCATTTTAAGTGCTGTTGGTGTTGAAAAAACTCAATCAGTGTGCAAATATGTATGTGAAATGTTCGCCGTGTTCCACGAAAACCACCCCATCAAATAAAGTTTAAAGTTGAAGAACGCAAGGATTCTTCGCACCTGCGCATGGTCGAACACATGCCTTGCATTGACACGTGTGTTTTGTCATTACAGGACGGAATTTATAAGGATAGCGATCAAAAAACAAAGAGTTAAATTAATGTGGGAGATGCGGTTAGTTAACGTGTTGCCAAAAATGCAAAAAATTCCAAGGGATGAAATTTATGTGTTGTTTATCGCACTGCTGAAATGATGAGTTTCATCTTCTTGAATTGAACATCGGCTTAGCACTTATGTAAATATAAACTGAATATTTATAAACATGCCTGTCGTGTTTAAATTAACTTAAAAGGCTAGGTCAGTTTCTAGTAGTTCTTAATTAAGAGATTCGGGAAAAATCGCTTTTTTCAAAGCGAACCCACCGCAGTTGGACCGTTCCACTTTCGACGCTTATTTTGGTCCTTGAGCCAATAGTTCTAATCTCCTTGTTTGCATTAAATTGGTGCAAATTGTTCGCAATCAAACAAAAATTGACATGAGCCATTGGTTTGGTATGTGCAGGTGCAAATGATCCTTTGCAAGAAAAATCCGTCATGGCTAATGTGCAACAACGTTCATCAAGGTCTCTTTTTGAATGTGTGTTTCGTGCAACTTTTAAAGTTTCTTCAAGCTGAATTCCTCGTGTGCCATCATCCTTTTTAAATCGAAAACTTCGTGCTTGTGATTATCCACTAACAGATAAGTGCAATTGACTGCATTATGTGACGTTGTGGTGTGCAATTTCACTTCTTCATCAAAGCGGATTTTCAAACTGTTTTATACGAAAAATAACCAGAGAGCCGGGGACGGCCCTCGCGCTCCTGTGGAGTTGTTCAGGCAAGATTTTTCGAAGGCAGAGGCGGCGGCCGGTCCTAGTGTCTTTCTGGGTTCTTTGGATCGGGCCGATTATCTGCCGCCGCCTCCAGCCGCATCGTCGCCGCCCTCGGATGTTGCCCAAATGTCCATCGGATTCGTCGAAAATGCCGGGTGAGTGTCGAGACAGACGCCAAGAAAAATTAAAATCGCACAGGTATTACAATAACAAAGTGTTCCTGGGCTGTCGGTGAAATTGCTACATCCATTCAGCCATGAATATGCTCGCTACTTGACATAATTCAATCTTATTGTGCAATATTTCATGTAAAAATCACATCATTTGTCATTTGTAATGCCTCTTTGTTATTTATGTATCTCGCATATTTACAGTTTGATAAATTTAACTGTCAGTCCGGTTTCAAGGTACACAATTATCAATTATTATTGTTAAGTTCACTGTCTTTGTGAACGGCTTCTTTACATGAAAAAACCGTGAAAAATAGCAGTAATCAATTTTCCGGGCCTTTCCGAGCTGCCTATTGTGAGAATATTTTACAATAACTGGTTATTACCTGCTATTAATTATTTATGCTGAAGATGATTTATTTTTCTTGTGTTCACAAATTAATTTGGTAAAGTCGATTGTGGTAGCAATTTAGTTTTAATTACGTTGACCAATTAACTTTGTTATCTTAATGCTAAAAATTAAACATTTCTAAACCATAAAATTCAATTCTATCTTCTCTTAAATATTTATTCATTCTCACTTAATATATAAAAAAGTAGTTCAAGGTTTGTTACAGTTAAATAAGTTTTAATAAAGAATGCTAATTTTTCTTAATTGAATGGTGAGAGTTGTTATTTCACCTACTTAGTCTAATAAGTTTTTCAAATGGACAGATTTATGTGAGACCAGATTTTTTCATTTTCTAAATGTGAAAATTTCTGAATTATTTTAAAAGTTTGTGAAAAAACATTGCAGTTTTTTTTCATAATTAATTCACTAATTTGCTCTACTTTATTCCGTTTTTTAAGTAACCATGAACATGAAATGAAATGGACAAAAGGTCTGTTTGTACACAATTGAATCCATGGGTTATTAATGTAATAAAATGAAATTATGGAAAATTACTTTCAGCATTCGGAATAAATCACCAATCGGAACGACCTATGATCGAAATTGGTTCGAATTATCGAGGTTCTCTATTGTAATTACAGTGATTATTCAATGTTGGCTAAAATAACAGCTGTAAGCTTTTCAGTCATTTCCATAATCGCTGCCAATCATTACTCGAAATAAAAAAGTGAATATGCATTTGTTTTTTGCCTTTGAAGAACTGACAGTTCAGACGTGCTTCATTTTTCAAGTGGGTCCATTACGCGTTTATACACATGTTCTCGATTGTAGTGATTTGTAATTCAAGTCCACTCTCAAAAATCATTTTTGCAATAAATAGATTTTTGATCTTTATGCCGACTTGTTAGATTTGAGGTTTCTTCTATTACGATTGTATGAAACCTCAGTATTGCGTGATACAATCTCCATCCACATAGTTTCTCAAAATGGTTTCAGAAATGTAGGGTCCGCTTACAAGTGTAGTTTGTTAAGCTTTGCGTAGGGTTGATGGCTGAAATGTCATACCTCTATCTTCCAACGTGAAATTTGAAACACTTGAAGCGTGATTGTTAGCTTGGTCGGTTAGTTTGAGAAGATATCTGACTCCTCTATGCTCGATCAACAATGGGAAGGTTTTAAGTATAGGTAGGTATAATAATAAGATGGATAGCCTTGGAAATTCAACATAGTTTGTTTCCAACTGATCTCTTCCAATTTTGCACGGATTAATTCTTGTTCGTAACGTGTCGTGGCAGCTTGGCAGATGAATACTATTGAATTTATCGGAGTACAAAAATCTCATCATGAAAAGTCTCGCTCACATTTGGTTGGGAATGTAACAGCAACACACTGTTTTATTTTTAAAATGTGTTTAATGCGATTCTCTATTCCGATTGTGGGTTATTGTCCCAAAAATGTGACCTTCCCGAGGTAAAATGAGTCACAAATAGGTAACTCCGCACTATTTCATGCTAACCAATCTTCGGGTGTTAAGTATGACATGCGTAGTAATTTTGGGACAAAAGATCACAGGCGTGTGAAGCCATGTCCATTCGCTAATACGCCTGAAATTATCATAACGCAAACATGTTTACTACTGTTAACCAAAGTTGTTTAAAAAAGTGACTGCTATTTCGTTACGTATATGAGAAATCGTGTATATGTACGTCGCTGGTCTAAAAATACTTCTCATTGTGTAGGTCAGGGCATCATATCTAAACATTTTTTTAAGCGATGGGATTAGTTTGCACTTTGAACACTTATTCTCCACTTGCAAAATGCGGGCACATTGAACAAGTGTTAAAATATGGCCGGAATTCGTGTAGCACTTTTCGAATTATTATATCACACAATATGATATAATAAAGTTAAAATATTGCGTAATAAAGCAAATAACTGTGCAGTAATAATAATGGTAATTTAAACTGATTATTTTATAATGTGTGGAACTCGATTTATATACCACATAGGTGGAGCAACAACTTTCAGATCATTCTATGATGTCTTGTTAATATGAATTAAGTAATTAATAGCAGCGTGCTGCTTTAACCAGATGAATATGCAATCAACAAAATGAATACGTAAAATTAAAATTTATCTGCCATTCTGTGCTTTGTATACAAATATTGATTCGTTATGTGTTTTCTTTCAGATAGGCTTGTTTACACATCAAATGTCGTGATTAAAGAAGCTTTATTTTTCTATATAAAACAAAAAACATGTTTTCTTTGTTAATCTTCGCTTAACATTCTTGCTAAAACATTTCGCAACAACAATCGCGGTAACATAGATATACCGGATATTGAAGTAATCTTATTAAATAATGATCCGAGGGAGCTTATGTAGGTACAGTCACGATCAAAAAGAATGAAACCATAGCCAGAAATTAGCTGGATATTGTGTCAGCTAGATGGACAGTGACTGTACCTATTTTATGGCCACAGTATATTAAGTCATTACCCTAGTCTCTTTCCAAAATTCTTTGTTCACTTTTTCTGGAAAATGAAATAGGGGCATTCGTAACATTTGCAAAAAAAGGAAGAAACTTCAGTAGAACAGAGTAAATTGGAGTATGATTTATTAGGTACTAGAGTCACCACAAAAATGTTAAATGCTAGTGAAAGATTAAAATAAATCGAAAACGACAACTGCCTAATTAGTTGGTACATTAATCAAAATGTAAGTTTTAAATTTGTAATAACTCGCTCTGCGCAGCTAAATCGTTTCTCATTAATTATTGTTTTACATTGATTGAAGTCGCCCTTTTTCGGCATAAGAAAAGTGATTAATTTATTGAAGCACGCAGTTGAGCTATATTTAACCTTTTGTCTTTCTTGGATAGGTCAATATAATTAGGGATCACGAAACTTTAGTTACCAGCGGTTTATTTGCAAATTTCTGTTCGTATTGTTGTTTATGGTAAAATTTTGGGTGATCTGCTCGGGAGCCCCATTGAAACAGTTTCCGCAGTCCCGTTTAGCGATTTTCATCAGCCGAGATCTGGTGTGTCTGTGGCGACGACGACGTTGTTTACCGCTCACAGCCTTGGCCTTGGCGCGGTGACTGCTCCCGAGCAGCTCCCTCCACTGAGCCCCCCGAGATGCCCCAGTGCCCCCCAATCCCTGCCCGTGTTGTTCAGCCCGCGGCCACTAAGATCGCCGACATTGCAATTCGCGACTCCAACTCACACTCGGAGAAAACACTTTGGTGTTCACTGTTTTTCTCACTAACAGTTTGCACTCCATCAAGGGGCTCCCACGTTAATTGTCGGGTTTCACAAGCGGAACTTTTGATGTCATACCGTCACATTTTTATTTTTGGACTTTCAGCGAACTGGACCGAAAGATGAACGCGCTTTTTTGGCAAAGATTAATCAGTTTTTGATTGAAGTGCTGAGCTATTTGCTTTGTTTGATTCGCTTTAATTACTCACCTATGGCTTAGAAGTGCGTGTTGACCATTAATAGAGAGAGAGTGCGATTTACACATAAATAGATATTTATTGACACTTTTTGTGTCTAAAAGTAACACTAACGTTCTAATTAAAAGTTTATAAAAACGTTGGACGATGCTCAGTTTTGTTAGGATTGTAATAAATAAAATGAAACGAGCTGATCTTGTCTTAACTAATTGTCGGGTGTTTAAATTGAAGTTGTAAATTATGCTCGTGTGTGCTCACATATTAAAAAATAAATATTTGCTTAGAAGGATAATTTCGTTTTGTAATAAATTTAAAATTGACTTGACCTGACACGACTTTTGCATTAAAACCGACTGTACAAAATTATTTGGCACAATTTTTGCCACAAATATTTTGGATCAAGAATCACCAAAATAAATTCGCTGCGACTTTTCTATTACGTCGGGACATAAATCTTTGGAATTTAATTTTAAAAATATATTTTTTATTATGGATTTTTTATTGTGGGGGAACTTTTAGGTATTCTTGTTTGATAGCGTCATTATAATACGCATTGGTGTTTGAAAAATAAGGATCCCAAACTGCGTGGTATGTTTTCATTTCACGCCAACTCTTCACAATGAAAATAACGATCATTTGTGGCACGCGCAATCAATAAATGCTTGTACCTCGCTCGTTATCCAAGTGCAAAAGTAAATAATCACAGGAAGTACGCTCAGTTGGAGCTGGACCGAAATATACAAGGTGGTGAAAAAAAATTTCATCCGGTTATAACGAGTGGTACTGCCTGAAGCAGCAATAATAAAAGAAATTTCCTTCATTATTCGTCCATAAAAGAGCAGAAGTGGCGAGCCAATTATCTGAATAATTTCTCAGATTGATTTTTTTTCGCTTGTGGAGTTTACATAGTTGTTATTTATGAAATTATGACGGGTGACTGAAGAAGATCGCTATCTGAAGCGCCCGCACAGGCGGTGTCTGCTGCGTTCGAGATGGTCTCGTTCACTTTTATGGATGTCATTATGCCTACATTACGACACATAATGGGGAAGGCATCGTCGAAAGTGAAACGTAAAACGCGTACCGCAATGTAGATTTGTATCTCTCTTTTATATCTACCATCGTGCACACGACGCTGGAAAAACGGACCTAGGAGGATGCGTATCACGAGTAGCATAGGATTCTTTTCATCTACTTTTATTTTTTTCCCAAAAAAATTGCCGAATTTGGACGAAAATTGTATAGAACTTGCCTTTTCAGCGCTTAAACACGTTTTTAAGCTAAAAATTCAGCTTTTCAATGAGTTTTTTTTAAACCTGAAAGCAATAAACTACGTAGGTCAATATCAACTTTATTTTTTTTTGTTTATTTAAAAATAAACCGAAAAATAACAAATTGGTTTAATAATGGTGTCGGTATTCGTTCCTGGATTTAGTGAAGAATAAAAAATTAAACTTTTTTTTTATAAATTACTTTATTACCGTGTGTTAACTTGTAACAGATTTTATTTGCCTTTGAACTGAAGAGTATTGAAATTAGGTGGGTTTCAACTTGTTATTTTTGTCTTATATATATTCCTATGAATATATTAATATTAAAATTATTCTAATTAAAATTCAGTAAATTTCTTTTAATGGAAATGTTTGATATGATGACGGAATGTTATAGTCTTGCTTTCAACAAACTTAGGATTTTTATTATTATTATTAATTATTAAGTCAAATACCTCTAAAATTATTTATAACAAAATGAAACAAAAAGTAAATTTTTATTATGCGCCAAATTCAACGAAATTAAACATTAAAAAAACAGTAAGACATTAGAGGCTGTTCAGTGAATAAAGTTTTAAAAAAGTGAAAAACAGGTTTAATATTAGGCTGCTTAAATTTTTGTATTTTTATCAGCCATAATCTTTTGGCAACACCTGAATGTGAGTGTTATTAAAAATACGCATTATCTTGCGTTATCTTGTTCTTTAAAACATGCTCGTAACACAGTTCTGCGTTATTTTCCATTCTTTTTGTGCGTTTAAGGCCATTACTGAAGGGAAACTTAATTTATGTACTATTATTTTCACCAGAGCTAGAGAATTTTGTAAAATAACAAGTTTCCGTAATGAAACAGTCTGCAACCGAACGATAATGAAGTGGATATAAATATGGATAAGATAGTTTAATTGTGCCTTAACAAACTGCGTCTGCGGTGTGCGCTGATAATGTTTGAAGGTTGTAACGGCTGTGAATATTTTTGTATTATTTATTAACTAATTCAGGGATTTGCGCGATATTGATTTACACGTGTTATCGATACGGAAATGTATTTGGCAGTTTGGACAACATCCTGTGGCGAAGAAAGTGAACAAGATGCCGATTCGGAAATTGACTCATTAGTACATCCTTTTATTATCGGTCCGGTTCTTTTGAGACGAGGTTTACGTGTGATAATGGCATCCGTTGGAGCATTTTGGCAAATCCGCGGAGTATCAGTAGCTCTTGTATTCGAGAACGACGCTTGATAGTGTTTTGCGGCGCCCAGTTGACGCTGCGCGTCTGCAATTTAGTCCTGGAATCCTTCTTGTTTCTCTGAAATTTATCTTTATTACGAGTGAGGATAAGCGACAACGCGCAAACTGGACGAAATCCCGAAAAGACGCTGAAAATAAGAATTGACAATGTATTTATACTGCAGACTATTGCGAATGGTAGGCGTTTCAGGTCCTAAAGTAAGATGAAGTGCAAGAGTTGAGAGAGATCGTCCTGGGGTTGTCTGAGTGGATTTGCTTCGTGCTATTGTATGACGCAACTACAAGCGCATCTTCGATAGGTGCAAATCTGAACTGATTTATTACCATTATAAAACCATTAGGTTTAAGTACGTGCAGGATTTGATTTTATCTGTTTCACGAATGCAGCGGAGTGAGACGAAGCGTCACAGTCACACAAATTCAGCCGTAATTTACAGCCAACCTTGAGCCGTGGGCTATAATCGGAATACTGTAACATTGACTCAAATGCACTTTCAGTTTGTCAGGAAGAGTACGTTTAGATTTGCCACCATTATTTTCCAGCCCGTAGCATTATCTTCGGCGGAGCGAAATTGGACAATAAAGTCGTTGGATGCGGGTCTTTAAATCATTTTTCATCTAACCGCTTTCTTGCAATAAAACTAACGACAGCAAACATCGAAACACGTTTAGATAAACTTCATTTTTTCAAGTTTAGAAGACTGAACTAGCGCTCAATAATAAATTTTTTACACCACCTGTTTTGTTTCAATTTAAGGACAATGCAAGAACGGTTGCTTACACAAAAATTGCGAATATGGTCCAACTTTATTTGTGGTTGTAATGAACGACTAATGAAACCAATCTACGATTTAGTTACGAAAATATGTGCTTCGAAACTCTGTAGTAGATATTTAATTAACATTCTTTGTTTGTTTCAGGTATGTGTACTTTACCAGCAGTGGAGAATTTCCTTTCATTAGTCTGATGGGTGAGATTGATCTAGTTTCTAATTTTTGTGTAATAAAATAGTGGTCTAACAAAATATAAATAAAAAAATATAAAAATATAATATAAATAGTACATATTGTTGCTTCATTAAAAATGCAAAATTCGGGTTCAGATTTTATATTTTAGTGTTAGTGACAAGTGATAATTATTGTTCTCGAAGTTAATAACTAGAGGTCTGAATACATAACGAATTGTAATAATAAATGAAGTAATTCGACTGTATTTGAAGTTCGATTGTTAGTATTACTAAGAATTAAAAAAATACAAACGCAAATATCCTTCGTTATTTTATTTATTCTTAACTGACGTATGAAGTTAGGAACTTAATCAGTTTTGTCCTACTACTCGTATAAGATGTTGACAGTTTTTTTACCCCGAAAGTTTATTTAACATGAGAATGTTAAAAAATGTACAAACATTACGTTCATAGATGTAATCTAACTGTTCGTATAGTATTATTTTCATAATAAAGTCTTTAATCTTTATTGTTACTTCACATGAACGTTGATCGTTTGGCTGAATTTAATAAATAAAAGAAAGGCTTTATGATTAGACTTTATCGCAGTGTTTATAGAACAACGTAGAATTATTATTTTTTACTTTGTTCTCGTATTGTTGAGAAAACTTTGAATTCATTACAATGTTGTTCGTTTTACTAAATTAACAGATTAGTAAATATTAAATTACAGAAACGGACGGCTTTTTGTTTTTAAGAAACATTGTTAGAAAGCTTGTGCGAGTAAAAATGAGTGTTTTACAGCTCTTTTTTTATGAGAAAATGAGAAGAGTTCGCGAGTTCTAAACCTTTTTGGGCGTTTTGTTCGCTTTGCTTTGAGGGTTGTTTCACATTTGCTTAATTTCTTTGCTTTTAAATCGTTTTATGACACTTTAATTAAGCGTTCTGTATATTGTATTAACACTCAGACTATGGTTTTATCAAGGTTAGAAAACCAATTAGGAGATAAACATTTTTGCAAATATTATTATAATGTTGTTAATGATAATAGAGCCCCTATTAAAATAACTTCATCTGATAGCAAGTACGTAAATTGCTGTAATAAATCACTGGTGAAACTTTTTCTTATAAGTAAACAATTGAAGTCGGGGTCAGCTATGAGGATAACTTATTTCTGTTGGACTCTGATTCCATTTTCGAATTACATAACTATCGGCTCTTAAATTGTTCGATTTTAAAAAGTGTTTCATAAGTTTTGCGTGTATGACTTTAGGGTCAGGTTCGTTTCCCACGTTACATGTGTTGGGTGTGTACACAGCCTAGAGATATAATTTAAGTACAGTTATGCGACAGTGAATAAGGTATTCTTGTGGCGTGGATGTAATTAACCCCGGGCGAAAGGGGCAAACAATAAATACATTTTGGCGTTTTATGAAACGATAAAAGCAAATTGTTTGTTAAATCGAACAATTGAGAGCACATAAAAGTTGTCTTTATTTTAGTTACATTCAATGAAAATGTTTACCAGATTTTTTCATCGGCAGGGTGGGTAGATTCACAATGCAATGAAAGCAAAACTACAAATTGTTTTAATTACGTTATTGTTCTCGTCATTGAACTTGAGATGTCTTCTGTCCAAGTACAAATGAAGATGTTTTGCATGAGTAACAGTTGAGTATTGTCATTACAATGTAATTGTGCGCATTTGAGGCCTGATACGGTGGAATAATCGCATAACGTATTGTTTCGTCAATGAATCTGCAAGAATACTTTTAGTATTGTTACGCTTTTATTAATTAGCCTCATGAATAATAAACTCAGTCGCTTAACGGTACTTCGTAATGAATTAGTTATTGTAGAATACTTTTTCCATGAATTTAGTTAACTTAAATTGTGAGCATCACAAAGAGATTAGACACACAAGTTCAATGTGTCATTCTCACACTTTATTAGGAGAAAATGGAGCGATAAATAAGCGTAAGAATCTGAATTTGACTTTGCTGAAGACACAAATCATACTTAAGTAGGGTAGGGGGAACGGATGCGCAAAGCGACCTTGCAAATTAACTTGTATTCTAAAGACACTTCGAAGAGTTTTGTTGTAAAACGTTCGCTAGATGGAGCAGTGTTACTGGACAGGTAGTTATCGGGGTCGCGTCATTACTCCACGTGGTTTAATGATGTAAGAGACAGTTTTCTTCAGATTACAGAAAACTTCGCTTGGTAGCAGAGGAGTGTTGAAATGTGTATTTTGTTATTGAACGAGAGTAATGGAGCGAGCAGGAGATAATTTTAATTCTTCTCTCGTTGCCGTATAAATTAATGTTCATTAATTATAATTACTTGTAAGTTTTTGAAATAATTACTTTGTGATGTTTAATTAATTCTGAAATCAGCGATTCGTTGAAAACTCGTGCGATAGGCCGAGTTAATTACGACCATTTATTATTATTTCCTAAGGCATAATGAACGTTTTCTCAGTCCAGTCAGCCGATGGCATACGTGGGTCTAGGTTGATTTTATTTTTCTTTTCTTCTGGTGCAGCTTAGACACACAGACCGATTTAGAAATTGCAGTAAACATTGAATGGAAAGAACAGGTTTCTCTAAGTTACTCTGCGTCAGACAAACAATATTGCCACCTACATGGTCATCATCACAAGTGCATAATAATTGTACAAGGTTGGTCGCGTCCTTGTGCCGTTGACCAAATGGGCTATTGCTCGGCATTCTTCTTCAAATCACGACTCAAGCACTATAAAAGACGAAATTCTACCGCGTTTCAATTTGCTTGACGTGGCGGTGAATTATTGGTCAATATTGGATGGAAATGTTCGCCGAGACAAAATAGACAAAGTGGAAGGTGGAGCAAAAGATGGATCGGACGCCGTAGAATTAGCTTTTTTAGCAAGAGGAAAATTTGCTCTTGTATTTCGCGTACCTTCATTTAAAAACTAGATCTTGTTTTTCGTATTTTGCATGATTTTTTTAATTGGGATAGGAGTTTTCTTGTTCTTTAATTGGGAATAAAAAATTCCCAAATATTTCGACGATGGACTTAACACCGGTCTAAGTAAGCTAGTAGTTCGTTTAAGGAAGAATTTTGGCAGTGCTGCAGGACTGGTCCCAAGTTTTTGGGTCTTTGACCCGCGAAAGGTTTGTGTTCCGACCATCGAACTCTTACACACTGTCGATCCAAATTATTTGAAACGCACACTATACGCATATGCGGTTGGAGCGGAAATTGACCGGTGTTACTAGGTAAAGTTGGTTTACTTGAGCTGAGATTTATCTAATATATTCATATATGTAACGGTACTGCGTTAGAATTGAACATCATCATCGATGATTGTGATGAAAAAGACAGTTTACGGTAATATTTCGAAAACTAATCCATCAAGTCGTGTTTATTTTGTCGCTCTTTTTAAAACGAAATCAGGAAATTGGCAGGAAATGTCTACATGATGTAAGTATAGTGATTTAGCATCGTGGAAGAAGTGATCTGTATCATGATTTGAGATGTAAAAGATGTCAGAGGTCATCCGACTTCGTCACGCTCGTGCACCCGTGGCTTGCAGTCTTTACACCTTTTTGACGCACACTCTTACACATTAGTTATTTCAGGCAGCACAGGTTGAATGTCACAGTCGACGATGTTTTTCTAGCTGTATTTCCCCGATAACGATCGCGAGTTCTGGGTCATCATTATTATTGAAAGCATTTTGTCGGTGCATATTCAGCCTTTGAGCGGATTGTGATTCACAATACTAGATGGAAATGATGAGTTCTAGCAAATAAGTGTTTTTATATCAACTGCTTTCCTTCGGGCTTCTACAAACTGTGGAGCTTTAGGGTAGGGGGTACCGGCCCTCTCGTTGTTTGTTCCGTTATAGTGTTCAACTGGGGACTGTTTCTGTAGTGCTCCAAATTCGTCCTTATCGAGGAGTTATGTAGTTATCAATAAAGTCGAATTTTAAGAAAGACTTTTTGGTCGAAGACTCTCGTAGAGCAGCTTAGTCTCGTTGCGCTATTGACTGGTTTGATATCGTGTATTGAGGTGCTCTCAGATTGGAAATTGTTTCTAGATAGGAGTTGGTAATCTGTTTAAATCGTGATTAATTAAACATACAGCTCGGGCACCGATTCTTAATTAAAGAAAGTTTCAAGAGCAGTGCGCCTATCACATTTAGTTTCAAAGCTGTGTAAACACTTAGTTCTTCTTATAACAACATCCACAGAGAAATTGGCTTTTTGCAATAATTTCTCAGAATTATCATATTTGATTTATATAATTAGATTGACTTGAACAGAAAGTTAAAATGTACAAATCGAGCTTTGAAATTTTTGCGACAACTACTAATAAATTGCGAGTGCAGGTTCTGTGCTTAAATGTATGATAATGATTTGACATTTTAATTAAAAGTAGAGTATGAGTCAAGTTTTGTAGCACTTTTCACTTGCTAACTGCTAACAACCAATTGAGCTTGACATTTAAATCGCCTCCGTCTGAAAACGAAGCGATCACAAATAGATGTGTTTCGATATTTGCCAACCTGTCTGTAACACGCCACAGTCTATTTGTTTTTTAAGATGAATGCTAAAAATGGAAAATCGCTCCTTTCTCGAGTATTGCTTTATTGCTTCAAGTTCAAAGAAATTCGTATTTCAATTTCAAATTGATGTGACGCGACAAATCGGCTTAAATTATTTTTAACTTTTTAAGATTGAAGGTTCTGTAAGAAATCGTTTATTGGGTGTGTTAGGTATTACGAATTTGTCAACAAGTAAAAGTTAAAAATTGAAGCGACAAGATAAGCCTTTACACTTCATTTCACTTTTAAACTCTGTAAATCTTCACTTCGAAATAAGATTTTTTGTAAACATTTTATTACTCATTGAAGCTGAAACGTCTTACGCGAAATAATTATTTTGTCTAAATGTAGAGATCGCAACTTGGTTGCTGCTTCCACGATTTTGCATTATCGCAGTTCATTCGTCAACTGATCAATAAATAGTGCTAGAAGATAATAAATGCTAACGGTACTAGACACAACTGCACGTGAGGTGCACCATGTGCAGCACTGAGCACTAGAGAGTTAATCACCATTTCCGTTTATCTATTTCCGTGACTGCACGGCATTCAAAATAATGGTAAGGTTTGATAATAATGATTGTTTTGTGGTCATTGTTGGTAATAAAGTTATGGCGAAGACCACCTTGATTGGGAGATAAGTTAATTCTTCAATAGAAGTTGATTGCTCAATTTTCAAATCGTGGTCGACACACTTTAACACAACCGATTATTATTATTAATTGAACAAAACATTATTGACGCAGCCGACGAAACGAAGTGCGCAAATATTAAGTCCTTCTTGTGGCAGAACTGAGCACAAAAAAGGTAATTATCATCGACCATATGGCGTTTCTTCGCGGTAATAGCAGTTGTTTGTTTTCATATTTCAGTGGTGTTGATCAGGATACACCTATTTTGAAACATAAACTCTGTCGTAAAATTTCTGAATCTCATTTGATTTTATTACTCTTTAATTGATTTAATGATCAAGACAGTTTCGAGATAATTGATGGTGTTGTACGCGTTTCTTCAATGTCGCTGGAAGTGAATTCGCCTTTGGCAGGAAACCAAGAATAAACGACTGGAAAAATGGCATCCCATCAAGTTTTCCGCTTACGAAGTCGCTCAGAAAAGAAAATTTTGCTGCTGTTATTGTAACAATAAATTTGAATGGCCGAAAATAATAGAGATCAATAAATGGAACTCTTGAATATTTTGTTCTGAGGTGCCACACCCAGCATGATCATATTGTTTCAGGAGTTGTTAATTCGAGAGAAAGTAAACTTATTTAATTTAGCAAATAGGGTTTCACCGACGTTTGATGCATCGTGTCTAAAATTATTGCCGCAGATAAGTACAATTTGCACAGCCATAAATTGTTAATTCACACCGTTACGTTAAGTCTTTTTGAATGTTAATTTTTAGCTTTTCTTGGTCTGTTATTTATTGGCCATATTTCATGTTTTTAACTTCAGCTCTTGCATTTTTAATCGTCTATGGGAGCGGACCGGCGAAGAGAATTTATTGCATGCAATTTTAGATAATGGTGCAGTAGCTACGTTATCTAACTACTTAACATCCGAGTTACTTTGTCCCATGCATCTGTTAAATTTGTCATTCGATCTCCTGTAAAATCTAACCGTAATTTGGTTAAAAACACAGTCTGACGTCACCGAGTTGGGAAAAAGCGAAAGTTACGATCGTTAGCGGTTACCTGTTTTGAAAATCTTGATGTGAAGACCTCGCGTTATTAAAATCTTCCCAGTTTGAAGGTTATGCTCAAAACGCATGAAACAAGACTGGTTATTGCAGTTGTTACTTTTAATTTGACGGCAGGGTTAATCGTAATATCACATTTTTAGTGTGCGGTAATTTATAATAATTGAACTTGGTTTTTGATTAACATCCTGCTCGTCAAGATTTCTTCACGGCTAAAACGATTTATTATATTATTATGTGTAACAAAACAATTCGAGGTTTTTTGATTGTGGTGAGGCAGACAGACGCTGAAGAAATATAAATTCATCACGTGTTTCTCTATGGCTGTCTTTGGATGCAAAAATTCTTACACGATTACACAGATAATTATAGTTATTTGTGACTGTGTATTCTGAAGCTTTGTGAATATAAAGCCGTGCAAAGCATTATGATGTACAATAATGCAGCGCGTGCTTCTTGCGTCATAAATATTTTACACCGATCAAAAAATTTTATTACACGCCGCCACAGGATTGCCCTTTTGATGAGCTAATTTATAAGTTGGAATTTTTTCGGTTAGAAATGGGCTAATGTTTCAGAATCTTTGTTACATAATTACGCATACAATACCGTTAATTTTTATGATACTGCTAAGGTAAACGGTAAATTGAATTATTATTGTCACCGGTGGTTTGATGAAGGACAATTATGGAGCTAGAATATTTATGAAGGCATATCGTAAGAATTTTAGTTGTCACTTTCACTTTCAAAAATTGAAGCGAGTGTGCGACGTTGCGTATTCGAATCATTTTATTAAAAGACATGTTAACTTAATGTATTGATAGATATTATCCACCGACATCTGAAATCGCAGTACTGAAATATCGGCGTTATTTTACTTTCATGATACAGCAGTGCGCTGTAGTGCTGTATAAATCAGACGTCTTTTATCACAAATTTTTAACATAAAAGAGATGCCTTTCTTTTTTGCTTGTCAGCAACTAAGCTAAAATTGCATATGCATGAGTATCCGACGAGCACTTGCAAACACAATTTCATTTAATTTCAACATCGATTAGATAATGGTTAGGACGTCTATATAGTCTTGACAGTGATGTGTACTTACAGATTCAATTATTACCCACCTCTGTTTATTACCGTCCTGCGCCGAGTATCGATTTTATAATCGTAATAAAGGCAGTCATAATAAATATTGTACTTGGATTACCGCAATAATTGACAACAGCAACAGGCGTCTTATTATGTATTTCTTGCCAATGCTAACGTCATTACCGTCTTCTTCTTGTTTTATTTTCACGTGTATTGTGGATAAAGGAGCAGAATTTTTCAAATATCGTGCCATTACTCGAACTGTGTCAACTTTACCTTGAATGACAATTACCTGTATTTCCTTTTCGATTGCTATGATTCATTATTCTGTTTGTACATACATAACAATACAATAAACCGAAATGTGGTTATTTAAATAAATTATTTTTGTGAGCCTATTATTGTTATGCAAATTTAAAATCGAAATTGTTTTTTCGTCTTTGTGTAAATAAACAGAAACGTTACATAATGGACTATAATTTAATCAGTTCTTTAAACGGGTAAACCAATTAATTTGGACCGAAATAATATTAGCTTTGTTAAAAGCTGAAGCATTGTATTAAATGGAAATTAAACGAAAAAATTAATTTTAATTAGCTTAGCTGTTCATCTGGTAATTATAAATTTTTCAAATCCTTAATTGAATTCGCTAAAAGTGAAAATAAATCAGCGAAGTTTAATGCAAGTGGCTTTTTTAAAACGTCACAAGGATGACAATCATTTCCGGCTGAAAGCCAGGTGCAAATGGCTTACCAGAAAATCTTACAACCCATGAAATTCCACCGCTAATACCGCAACTGGTTCTGTACCAAGGGTTTCAAAGCATTTGCATGCATAGTTTTTGAAACGAGGTTTACTTTAGAATGTTGCCGTCTCTCGTGGAAATTTCAAATACATCGAGAAGTTCCAACAGGTGACAAGACTGATTTGGTACACGACATTGTAGGAAAATGGTTTATTCATTGCGTTTTGTGATTAAGAAAGATTGGATATGTCGGGATGTCTTTTAAAGTGGTATTTGTGGTGACATAATGGGGAGTCTTCCTCGAGAAGTGTTTATTTTTTAACCAAAACCAAGCTCTTGTAAACAAGTGACATTTGTTTGTGTTGTTAAGTGTTGTTGCTACTGATCCAACGAGAATATCAATAAACCTTCCACTTACCATTAATTGGTTCTAAAACACAAAGTTTTCTTTACTAGTAAAATTTTGAAAAAAATGCTAAAACCGGTGTGCACATTAATCAATTTTTCGCATCTCCCTGTCGTGGGACTCATTGTAGCTGCAGGAAATTTGTATTGTGTGAAATCATGGAAGGGTGATTTTTTCGAAACGTTATTAAACTAAATAGAAACCTGTTTGCAAATTCCCCTTCTGTGTGCCTGCATAGGCTCATAAAAGATTTCGCATGGTCTCCAATCCTTTTTTCAGCCTGATATCTGCAAAGTTGTGCTGTAGGGGATCAAAAGTAACGGTACACAAAGTCCTGTTCTTATTGCTTCTTGAAAGAAGCTGGGAATGTATTAAAAAATATTCGCCAGTTCAGATGAAATTTATTTCGCAATTTCTACACAATGCTTTGTGGATAATGCGAAATACATCCTTTGAAGGTGTAATTGTTTTTGTAATTTCATAATAATCCTAGACGGAGTAATCAAAACATAACGAATTCTAGTCTTGAGACTTTCATAATATTATACTACATTGTGTATTCACATACATGTCGTCTATTACAATGCACAATGTTGAAAGTAAACTTTAGACTTGATGGGGGATTTTCGACGTTTTATTCAAACGAAGCTGGTCATTCGGGGTTTGCTTTTATGCATCTGAAAATCCCCCAATTGAGAATATGACCGAAAGTAAAACAAGGTTTTTATCGTTTTATACCTCAAAATCCAATTAGTGTTGCCTACGATGGGTTGGCCCAGAGAATTTTTCCGATTTGAATATGTTACGAGATTAGTATCGTGATTACAGTAAATGACTAGGTTCAAGCCAGCCGGTGCTTGAGCTAGTAAGAGCTTCTTCAAAGTTTCTGTTTTTAATGTTGTTTATTAAGAAACTCGGATTCTGCGTTCTTCAGAGACTAAAATAAATATCGCACATTATTTACTTTGTTTTCGAAAAAAACTTACATAACTACAGCTTAATGATGTTATCTGACTGCACGTTTATTTCACTCAAGAAACAGTACTTGGTTCATTACTTTACTGATTGTCAAGTAAACTCTTACTTTAGACCGCCATTTAGATATGCGATAAGTGCGTACATGTTCAAATTTTATACGGGGTTTGATAGATATCTGCAGTTCCGGCAAAAGGCGAAATATTCATCAAAGCGGCGGATATTTTATGTCAGCAGGTGAACACTGAGCTATTTGCATTAAAATTCAAATGTTGAACTACTGCCAAAAGGAGCAGCTGATGATTCCTACTTATTTTACTAATTCGTCCAAATATGTTTTTATTTACAAATAAAATGCAAAGACTACAATGTGTCTCATAAATCGAGGTGCATATGACGGTGATACGATCAGTAAGGTTTGAATATTTAGTATTTGCTCGCACCGTATAACTAATGCGAGAGAAATTGTACAATTTTTTGCCCAGTTTGGTTTAATTTAGCTCATGTTGATTAAAGTATTTTATGTAAATTTACTTTTATATGTAATGAAGCTAAAACGGAGGATGAATAATTAAAGAATTTAATAAAATACTGAAGGAATATTAATTAAAACTTTTTAATTTAAACATTCCTTTTCCGTCTTGCGAATAGACTCCGAATCAATTATGTACATTTCATATTCTTTATTAATACATTCTCCATTTTTTCCTACTTCGGTATTATCTACTCAAAATTTAATAAAACTACCCGACTTGGATTGCTCTCGCATGAATTGGCGCGGCAGTAAAACTCGCCTCTCCAGACGCGAGTAAAATCGTGAAAACAGCTGCTTGATAGATTTTCATTTTAGGAAGAAAAACTATTTGTTTACATCGTGAAACGGTAGTAAATCGTTGAGTGATAGTGAAAATAGTTTTTCTTTGAAATAGAGGGACGTAATTGATGGCTGTGCCGCCACCGATGGAAACGCAGAGAGAGTGTTTTGGGCGGCGGCCGCTTCTCTGCTGTTTGTCCTTGACCCTCGACTAACCTGCCCCACGGCCACAGCTCGATACCACCACCAGCAGGCACTGTTATCGATCGAAGAGACGCCGCCGCCGCCGCCGCCGACGCACGCACTGCGTCTAGTCTTAACCGAATATCACGTCTATGCTTCGTATGGTCTCCGAAATCGATAATGCGACGCGAATGTGACCAGTGGGGTCCGAAACTTAGGTAGCAAGAGAAATAAAATTCGAGAGATAACGAATAGCGTCCTGGATTTATAAGAATCCAAATTACTTTTTTATTGTTTGATGGATGTTCACTCATCTTTAGATAAAGTGGAGAGACTGCGTGCCATAAATTTACAAAACTCGCTCAAGTATAGCGGCTCTAAAACGTAAAACTTTACTCAGAAGGAACATATATTTTGCTATAAAGCAGAAAAGTTCGGGAGTTAACTGTTTTGCGTACTAGATGTTGCTTGGATCTTTATCTTTACGTTCAGTTGAACCTAAAAATGATCGTGGTTAAGTACCTGCTGACGAGTTATGATGTTTAGTTTTATGAAATAATTTTATTTTTATCATTTGCGAAATTTGTTGATAAGTTTAAGGATTTGTCTCCAAATTCATGCTTTTTAAAAGTATTTCTTGGTCATCATTCGATTGACCTAACATAATATATATTCTGAAAAAATTATTTGTTACTCGGTTTAGGACACTTAGATTGCTACAGAAAATTGAGAAAATTTTCTTCAAACCCACATTACATCCTGTGCTCCTTCAAAGGATGGTTCATTAGAAATAAATTATTTTCTTCCAACTAAAAATTAGAACAGCCGACGTTTCATGCATATGTGGTGTGTGAACATAATTGGACTCGACTTTGTCCGCTGATAAGGCAGTTCTTCGGCGAACCGTTGAGTTTCTTTAAATTTTATCGCGTGTAATGTAACCAGGAAAATATCGAAAGTGTCACCTTAATGGTTCGTCAAACATGTCTGATTTTTCCGTGCCGACGCATATTTGCAGTTGCTGTTCAAACAGCGTTCGTATTTTAAGCATTGTTGTGATTCAAGTACATAAATGAGCAGAATAGCAATCGTTTGCTAAAACGTCTGGATGGATAAACCATTAAGACGTCTGGATCCCGCCTAGGGGAAGCCCTTATAAATCATTAAAAAGCCAGGTCCGGAACGGCAGGGAAGAAGAACAAGCGATTACGTTGTGGTGGCATCAATTTGAGCCTCTTCTTGTGATCTTTAATCCGCATTAGTGCAAATTTATACGGATGTTTCGTGTAATTTAGTTTCCCGGTCTGTAGCAGTAATAAAGAAAAATATTTGTGTCTTCAATTTTATTAACGACACTGCACCTCCCAGCATTGAAACGTAAAATATTTTGCCTCAGCAGCGAGATGAGCGGGATAATGGCCGTTCGAGGAGCAAGATTAAGTTATTCAGAAGCAATAGTACAATTCGTTACAGAGCAGATGAAATAACTGTCTTTATAAGTGGTTGCATTTTTGAATGATTCATGTTAATGACTTTCTTCTATTAAGTTTGGAAATGAAGCGTTTTATAAATACGTCAATAATAGCTCCTTGAATTATTAACTCTTGAAGGGTGACGCTTTCAGACTTTAGCCAAGCCTTATATTGAAGTCTGTGGGAGTGAACAAACTCTGAGTTTGTATTGCCTGTGAATTAAAACCTCGCGACACCACCCACATCTGATGAAAGCGTAAGCAAACAACAAAAAAATGATAAGTGGAGCTAGTAGCGGAAGTGTTTCCTCTGAAAATCTGCGTAACATGTGTCATTAAACTTTTTTATGCAATGGCGACAATCTAACCAACTTCCATTTGTATCAATCGCCCGATAAAATCCAAGGCTTTTCTAATAATTATGATAATAAAACTCGATTTGTATGATGAGCGCTTCTTAGTTATACATCCAATATCATTTTTCTTGCTATCTCCTTAGATCTTGGTTTCACACGTAGTGCCACAAATCCGACGACTCGTTATATTTTGCATATTATTCGTGACAGTTGTGGATAATGGCGTTTCTATTTAAAGATGTGATTTTAATGGTCGCCGCAAATCACGATAAAACACATCAGCGACCATTTCTATTGACACTTTTTAGATTTTTGCGATTGCCGCCGCTTTGTTGCACAAAACTTTGAGCCAAGTAGCAGCGATGCACGAAAAACTGGTATAGATACTTGTCTAAATATAAGATTTGCAAGAAGTTGCATTTAGAGTTAATCGTGCAGTTCCAATGCGATTATCTCTGGGAATCTTCCCAATTTATAGCAGCCTTTCACTGCTTATGCTACATCATGGTCTCTAACGGCCATCGGAAACGATGATAATACGAAATGCAGTCATTCAAGCAGTTTGCAATATTGTCAAATAGGTGTTGATTTTTGCCATTAAATTGAAGTATCTGTCTAATTTAGTTTGATTGCTCCGTTATGCCAGTTTATCAGAAGAATTGTTGCTGAATTTTTACAAATATCTCACAGCTTTACAGCTATTATTCCAGACCATTAATTATTGAACTGACATGTTACAAGTAATTAATAACATGAACGTGTACACTTGAAGATTAAAAAATGGATAATACGGGAACAAATGAGTGGAAGGAAAATATTTACGTTTTTTCTTAAACTAATTGTTTTAAAATCTATTAACCCGATACATTTTTCGTCAAGGTGGTTATTGTGCCTGACACCTTGGCAAAATTTGTATACACACAAGTGGTACTGTATTTGTCAATTAGTCATGACCATATTAATTAACGGCATTTATTAAATAAATAATAAAGAGATATTTTCTCGAAAATGGAAACCTTCTGATTGTTCATACCTGGAAGTTGTAATCATCATTTTAATTACCACAAGGAAAATACAAATATTTTCAGCTTGTCCACTATTATTAGGAACCGAATGGATGATAAATTAAAAGATAAGGTTTTATCGTACGCTGACTTTTATTTTACGTCTGTTTGGATACGTTTATTTAGTTGCAAAAATGCACTTGTTCTGTGGGTTTGCTTGAATTCATACAAAACTTGTGACACATGGAAATTTTCACAGATTTTTGGAATAAAACAATGAGGTAACATTTTGTGACAGTTAATTTCGTTTCCTTATGTAAATTGTCATCGTAGATTTACTTGTGTCTTGACTTAGTAATAATCTTTTGTTTATACCTTCTTCTCACCAGTTAACGGAAATACGAAAGCAAAAATAGATGTTTACTGATGATAAAGAGTTATTATTTCTTTAAGTAGGTATGTACGCTACTATACTTACCGTTAAGTAAAACCAACATAATGACTCCTGTGGTTAATCCATTGCTTATTTCATCAGGAAGAATAATATGCAAATTAATAACTGTTCGGTGTTTAGTAATTATTAATACAAGACTAGTCGTGAGATGACGAGTTGTGTCTTGGCATTTTGGGACACAAGAAAATTGTTATTATTTTTTTTTCCCTTTACTTGCTCACAGTAGCGTATTCAGCTGACATACTTATACTTATCTAATCCTTTTTTTATCAAATTTTAATTCACTGAGATAAAAGTTCTGAAGGATGGAGGTATTCAATAACTATGAATTAAAACAAGTTTCATTATTTTGTGTGGGAATAACGAGCTAATATTTGCTCTGCATTGCAACATCAAATATTGAAATGTGCGACAATTAAAACGTTAATTGCTGTGTACACGTATTATTGTGGTGACCACCGCGTTAGCGATAACTGATAAGGATGGGTACATCTTCTTCGAAGGCAGTTTTACCGTTAAAGTAAGTGTTGCAGTTATTTCGATTTCTTTCATCGGCGTTGTGTGCGTAAAAGAATCGTATGAGAATTTCTCTCTGTGTACACAGAGGATAGATGGCAACATTGTAAATAAACAGTTACTCTTACTTTATGGCTGACATTGATAACAGCTTTCGCGAGCATACACACATATCGAGCGGTGACGTCACTCTGACGCTTTTCTCGTAACTTCAACCAACTTGAAGTACGATGGCGCTAGTAAAACGTTTTGAAAAATAATCATGTTTACTTTATTAGATTTTCTTGGTTACCTAGTTTTCGGAAGTACTTACGCTATTCTCGGTAAAGTCGTGCTTTAAAAATTCAAATTTGATCCGATTTACACAATGCGATTAGATTTTAATAAATTCACAGTAATTGCAGTAATTAAAGCGAGATTTATGGAAGGTAACAATGTTGATTTTTTGTCCTGTTTAATTCATTTATTCTTGTTTTTGTCACATTCTTGTATTGATTGGCTACTTAAATGTTCGCTTTCATAGAAATATCATTCAATAAATTTCAATTCCTGCATTGTGCTTATAAATCTAATAGATTATACATTGTCAATGCGAACAATGGGACAAGTAGTGTGCTTGTTCGAGTTATGATTAATTTTTCTTTTTATGTAACTATTTGAACAAGTCAGAAATATTATAATCGATAGTTTGTTTACAATTATAATCTTTTTTATGAATCTGGTTATTAGTTTACGTAGAAAAAACGTAGGCAGACAATTATACTCCCATTGTATACTCTTCGAGATAAGGTGCCAAAAGCGATTGCCCGATAAGTGAGATAATTGTTAATTAATGATGTTCCACCGGGATTAAAAAGGAGAGTCTATATTGTTCTAGTATCAAATAATTTTTAACATAAAAAACATGATACTTTCTGGTATTTTCAAAATAACTTTCTGTTTCATAAAATTTTACGGATGCAAACTTCCAGTGGAGAATTTCTCTTGAATAAAGCTTCAAACACACCTTTTTTAATGTCTCAGGCTAATTAGACATAAATGCAATATGTTCTCACTTCTTGTATTTTCTAATCCGTAAATCATTAGTTTCGCGCTTATGCATGTCAGGACTGTCATAAAAGAGCAATAATCGCTGCAAAAACAATTTAATGACTGTGAAAAAAATACTTCTGCTCTCGTCGTCTGTTTGTCTCCTCCAAATTAACAAATACAGATTTTTGGTTGTTCATGCAATGTTTTATTGTTTCCCGATTTAGTTTTCGGAGCAAAATTTTCCGCCTTCTTTTCTGTTAAACACTTGTTTAATTTAGTTACGGATGCAAAAATTGCAGAATTGATTTACAATCTTCCGCGCTCGTGTTGTCTTCAGGTAATGCTTGCCTATTATAATAATTATTGCTATCGTCTTAGTACGCAGTAAGTAGGACATCCGCACATAACATGGGCATTGTGAGCGCCTCATAAAAACCTATAATATAATGGACATGTTATCGGTCGGTGTTGAAACCACGCGACACTCGAAATGATTTTTCTTTGTCAATTCTGTTTCCATTACAGAAAAACCACAATTTCTCAACGTGATCTTTTTTCACGCTTTTCGCCCAAATTGAGAAATTAAAGAATCAGTGTTCCTAAACCCAATTTAATGCAACTCATATTCAAGGTAACTTAACCTGCTGTTTCACATCGTGTGCCCTGTCACGCAACAGTCGACTGACCACGGTTAGCAAGAAAAGACCTAGGACGAATGAGTGTTTGCCACAATGTTCACGTTTTATGTGGTTGTTGTAATTATGTTCGTACCGAACATGGGTGTCGAGGAGAAAAATTCAACTTTTCATGTTTTGTTGAGCATCTTCGTAACCGCTCTCTTGCATAATGCTCAGCTCTTGACTTTCAAATTCAAGAGTGGCTGAACTAGTTGCTTGCAAGTTCAACAATAGCGAAGCGGCTTCATTTATTGGACGATAATGGTGACGTAACGTTGCCATTACACAGTTTTGGATCGGATTGTGGAAATTAGGAGCACGGTGTAAAATATCTCGATTTGAAGTTCTAACTAGGTACACTTGAAACACCCACGGCCGACCCTAATGCAGTAGTATGTAAAAAGTTAATGTTGTTTGTTTCCACACCTCGTACTGCTAATGAGTAATGGGTTTGAATTTTCACCATAATAACGATTGTTGAATGAGCTCTGGATTCTGTGCGGTTATTCGACCACACTTTTCCTATCTGCTTGACTCACGCATTTTAGTTAAGGTATGCGACATTGACACACTAACATTGCATTTATCATTGAGCAGCTTGATGACGGTTTCGATGAAATTGGAAAAATACGTCGGTTTTACACTGAAATTAGTTTGTCGTGGCGGTTATGTCCCAACTTAAATTATCGAAGTAATGCTTGAATGACTCCACAGACCAAACAACAAAAATGAAAGTAATACACCACGAAATATTTGGTAATGATTTTGAAATGGAATCTGGTGGTTGTGGTTATTACTCGACCAATAGCCTTGCTTAAAATTCGCCCGTTTGCTCCCTCGATAAATTCGCTGATTACCTTCAAATCCAGCCATTAACATTTTGCGTGTACACTGTTTTTGTATATTATTGAAGTCGTGTCAGCAGTAGGTGTGGGTCATAATTTACACTGTCCATAAAAACGCTTTAAATAAACATCCAAGTGTAACTCGACAGACGAAAAAATGATGTTATTTCTTCGATAACGGTTCGAATTGTGACGAATCATGATGTGTAATAGCAGGAACTCTATGTATGTTGTTAATTATTTGGTTGTAATAACGAACAAAGTACTCGTTTAAACACTCCACAGTATGAATTTTTAATGTTAAAACCAGTAAAATGCAGTTAGTGATAAATATGGCAGTAAATTATTGTAGAAAAAACATTATTTTGATAACACGTTGAAAATCGCTTTATTTATCATATTTTAATAATAATAACAAGATTCTTGCATGGCACATCAATCATCTGTCTTGCAAAATATTACAAGTCTTAACGAAGCTGATTCGATTCAAATCATCTTCTTTTACAATACTGCTTGATGAAACTGCAAATTAATTCAAAAAATACGAATATGTGTTTTGAAGCATCCTAAAAAATTGCTAATTAATAGACTTAAAAAACCTAATGAGACCATAAAGCAGCAAAACGGAAAATATGAAAATATTAGTGATTAAATTAAAACAGATCTTTATTAGTCTGCAGCTAATTAAATTATTATTTGTGTATTTTTAAAATGTTTGAAATGAAGAGGACGGGATATGAACACTTTCGTAGCTTTTGTTAGTAAAGTTCAGAAAGAAAACTTTCAATCCTTCAAAAAGATTAATAAAAATAGGAGCTCTTGTTCCGAAGTGTTTTCTATCGAAAACTTTTTTGATGGTCTTCGAAATGGCAATAGAAGCAAATAACCCTTTATTCTTTTCTCCAAAGATTGTTTTTTAATAGAAGTATTAAAACGTTAGTTTTAATCAAATCAAATCAAATTAACATCAGTTCGAATTTCCATTTTAGAGCTTATGAAAATGCGGAAAGTGCTAAGATCAGTTACCTATATCTCAAAAACTAAAGCTGGTAGGAAAAAATCTGTTTTAAAATCAGCATCCACCAGTTACTAAATAACAGAAAAAAAACTATATCTCCAAAACTAGAGCTTACAGAAAAAAATTATTGGCTGTTTTGAAATCAGCATCCAACAGTCATTCAACAACAGCAAAACAATCTGAGGCAACAGTTAAGTAGTTAAGTCGTGTCTTTTTTTAAAGAAATTTTAACTTGAGTTAGCTGTATTTGAAAAACCAGAGCTGAAAAATTTGTTTGCAGTTTTGAACAGCGTCCTTTAAGAACGACAGAAAATCGGAGGCAACAAATAAATACAATAATACAATATTTTCATCGATGAGTCGTCTATAACATAATTTTATTTTCGTGTGTATAATTTTATTATGTATAGAAAAAAATTAAGAAATGGTAATTAAACAGTCGCCACGGATAGCAAGAAAAAATCGGAAAAAATAAAATACTTTGTCTATTACATATACTTTGTAGCAACGTTTTCTTTGTACACCATTAAATTTTTATTATGATTATTCCAAACCGCAAGGACCCTTTAAGCTAATCACTCAGGCAAGCTTATTGTGTGATGATCGGTGTCGTAAATATTTTAAAATATCTTATTGTGAGGGTTACTTATCTTAAACACCATTATCTGTTGTAAAACTTTATGGTGTACAAAGTTAACGTTGCTACAATATCTGCCCTTGCGGTTAAGGCTGTTTGATCTATGTATTCTTTTGAGTAGAATGAAGCACACTTTAACTTGCTTTATAGCTCTTGGGGCTTCATTTTTTATTCTCTAGTTTTCCTTTGGTCAAATAGGGCAAATGATACAAAATTGTGTTCCTGAAGTTAATATGTTCCGGTCGTTTAGAAAAAATGTGGTTCGTTTTGTATTTTCACAACTGGGTAATTTTTTAATAATTCTTGTAGTTCTTCTTGAGAAATTAATAATACATATTATGAGGTTTTGCATCTTTCGTGTTTCGTATTCTTATTCCTTATCAGCTACAAACTTTAGATTCCTGGTTACAATCACACAGGAGTTCATCCTCTTGCTGTTTTCATTCAAAAAGGCAAGTTACACGAACTGCGACCAATTCGCTGACAAAAATCGCTCTTTCCGCCGATTGCACACGCTTAGTGGTTGTTTTGTGCACCGGAGGCCATCTGATTAATTGTAATAAGTCAGTGGTGCATTTCATAATCGGCGCTTCCAAAAAATTCGGAATAACCCAAACCAGATGGTTGCCCAAGGTGGAGGTTGTTGTCGACCACCGCGGGCTATGTCTTCGGCCCAAAACGGCCGTTTCGACGTGCTGCGTTCGCGAAAAAACCTATTTTCGATCGCCAGCCTTGCCGTTTCGATCAAAACCGCGAATCGGCTGTGTTCGCTGTATCCGACTGCGTCACGGCGACCTACTAACCCCATTTGAAATCCTCGCGGCGCGGATACGTCGACGTTGCCATTGAGTCGCCGGCCCGCAAACCAGGAGTACGTCTGTGTTCGTGCTGGTGCTCCAGTGTCGTTCGCCACTTTCCAGTGCGTGCACCAAACCCGTTACGGTGTTTTTTCCACCGAGAACCTTCTCGTCGGCAACGCGAATCGGAAATAATGCCAATGAAAGAAACGGAACGTTGGACCAAGTCCGCGAAGAATGGTGAAGTATGTTGCCGGCGACCGGATTGTAATGTTATTGTGAAAATTCCACAGAGCTGGTTTTAGTCGGGCGTGTTTTTCATCAAAATAGTGTGTGTTTGCGTCAGTTTGCTATTTTACTTCTAGTCATTGCCCCTTACCTGTGATAATGTTGGAACACAGTGCTATGTATTTGAACGTGCCACCGCAATACGAAGACGACACGTCCTTTTTCCCCGATTTCTACACACGGTAGGTCCTTGAGCTGAAACGTGGACTCTCCACGTTTTTGGTTTTCAATCCGAACGCGTTTATTCCACCGGCCTTGTTGTTTGTTTAATTGCAGACAATACCAAATCGTTACTTTATGCACGACAAGGATAAGCACAACAAACAGCAGAAAAATACATAGATAACACGAATAAATAATATGTCTTTATTAAAATACACGTTTTATTGCTGGGTATTTTTTCAGTACGTGAACGACTCTCCTGTCTGAATTGCATGTAGTAATTCAATTAAACTAATGACATTTCAACTCCCTAATCTCCCCAGTGGTTGCCATGTAGAATCTAAAACGTTTCAGATTGATCAAACCGTAAATCTCTAGAATGTTACAGTTGATAATTCTTACGATGATTGTCATAACCACATCCCACAAAACGCTAATTGGCAGAATTGACTTGATACATCTCGCGAGGTACAAGGATCTTGGACTGTTAATAGGATCAAGAAGGAACTGAATCGCAATTCGTACTTGAAATTTACATTTTTTATACCCTTTTATGTAACAATACAAATGGAACAAGATCATGAATTGCTTTTAGCCAGAAGCAGGATTTTTTAAATCAAAATTAATGAAACGGAAAGCTTATTTCAGAGCTGTTCTGTAAACAAAATATAAATTGCGTTACTGTCCAGTAAAAAATTGAAATTTATTAAATTGTATCGAACTTTGGAAACGTTTTTTTGACCTCACCACAATTACATATGGTGCAATTCGTGGCGGAACAATTGTAGATCGGAAAAAATTATTCGCGACTACCGCCAACAAATATCTCCATCTTGTACATTAGTAACTATTTATTCTGTGAAATTTAATCTTTTCGGTTGTCTCCTCGTTGCTCAATACATTTGTTGATTATTCTTTCCAAATATTAACAATAAATTGCCTTTTTTATACGTAAACTGTTTTGTAAGGTTCGGCGTTTGTAATAATACACATAATTAAGTATGTAAAATATCAAGTACAACTAACAATGTGTATTTATTACGGCAGTAATATTTTTACACAAAGGTCGTTGCCGGTTAAATAAATAAAAAGTAATTTTATGGAATATTTAGTTTTGAAAATTTGCCTTTGTAACAATGTACAGTGTAATAAATATTTTTGCAATAAAGTGGGTGGGAGAATAGGTGTAACAGCTTCTATTAAATTGTGATAAAAATTAATTAAAGTTTTGGTTTTGCAACAGTGTTGGTCAGGAAATGTAGCTTTGGCATTTCTAATCATTTTGGAGTAGCCGGTAATAAAATAATGGTGAATGACACACTTACATAATTGATGATCGAACGGTATTCGGAGAGCGTTTAGAAATAAAAACAAATTGCACATTATCGCAGTGTTTATTTGTTCGTGTGTTTTATCCAGTTTCTAATTGTTATTAGATCTCAAATTACTTAATTGCGGCCAATTAAGTGCTTAAGGTTTGAGAAGCCGAGTGATTTAATTAGTTGCTTGCTGCTTTGTGTCTCCATCGAATCAATTTGGATTCAAAAACATATATTTTATTAAATAGACCTTCAAGTTTTAAGTGTGTAATTACAGTTGAAATATAAACTACGGCAAATAAATCCACTTGAGGTTATCATATCATATGACATTTCAAAGATACGGGATAAAAATAGTGAACCGAGAAGACTTTGCATGTTTTTCACTCATGTTTATGAAAAAATTTCGGAAAATTCGAGTTGGAAATGTCAGGATTCGTGTTAAAAGTTTCAATGGTCGCTTTAATCGAACAAAAATATAACTTGGCTGCTCACAAAACTTGTTAGACAAGTTATGTTCTATGGCCATGAATATGCAAGCCATTCCTCGGAAACGCAATTATCAAAGACACGACGGCGATGGCGAAGTTACCAGCGACAGCTGGTGGAAGGAGACACCACTATGTATCGCAACAGAACATGTAAACGCACAACAAAGCGTACAAGGCGTTTAATTACCTTAACAATTGTTAAGACGAGGTATTGTTACTACTTTACAGATTTTTCGTTGTAAAATCGACAATTCGTCCCGATTAATCCGACGTTTCGGTACGGAACGCCGTGAAGCGTGAGATTTGTGTCAAATCGAAGGAAAAAACGGATACTTCCACTACGCCAAATTGCCTGCAATCCGTCTACTTACAACATGAATAATAGCTCACTCGTTAAATTGAAATCTCTGCTGATTTATTGCAAATACATCCCGACTAATAACTGCCTTTTTGTTTCGCTAATCCTTCAGAAATTTAGCTACAGGCTGGATTTTTTTATTTTAGTTGAGAAAAATATGAAAAATGTTTGCCCCTTATTGCGCTGTCATGTTGCAAAGTTGCGTAAACTATGGATAAATGACTAGCGCTACCAACCTTGCTTTTTGTTAACACTGATGAATTTCGCTAAAAATCTAGTGTTACTCACATTTAATTAAAAACGTTTTCTATTTTTACTTCTAAACCGAATAACAAAACTTTTTCTCTTAACGATCTTACAGCAAATTTTTTGTCGAACACGCTTTCTTGCAAACAGACGGAACAAAATGAACAATATTCTACTTGTTATTTAGAGAATAAACATGTGGACGAACATCGTCTAATTATATTGTATGCCACATTGTTCGCAGTGTGCGTCACTTTTCAACTTTACATCAAAATTTTATATGCAAATTGGATTGTTGACACATTTTATAAAAATCCAAGTTCAAAAGAATGACCCATAGCCTGCTAATCTTGGACAGGTCATAGGTAGCGAACAGGGTCACTCTTTTTGGACGTAGGTGTACCAACCCAAAATGTCCATATTGAATAGAATTTATGTGCAGTGTTTTATATTTAATTTATATTTTTATAGCGCTTTGTGTGGTATCGAGTATCCTTTTTGCTAAATTATATTTGAAGAAATTCATTTAACTAGCCATGCAAGGAATGTATATAACTCAGCATAATTGTCTAATTACTGTCACTAACTGGATAAATCAAAGTACTTTTTATTATTTCCGCATGTAAATAATTTTTTGAACTTCTCGATGCTTAAAGTAAAGTACAAGGCATTTATTTTTTTATTTCCTCCTTTTAATTGATGTCTAAAAAATGAAGAATTTCGCTTGAATAAATTAAATTCTGACAGCTTCGTTGTAACTATGAAGTTAGATCTAATTAAAATTTTAATTGGACTGTTTTCGTTGTATTTTTTAGCGAATCTTTGTTTAGCAGAGTTAACAAGTGTGTTGCATTTTTGATTATAATTTCGTCTAGTCTTATTTACGACTTTGCACATCGAATCCGACAAAGAAGTTGTGGGTAGCCAACGTTGTGGGTTCTCATATCCATGTATTTTTAGCGAGTATTAATGATTCATAAATGTGACGTGGCAATATTTCTAGTTGGGGTTGCAATTTACTCCATTCCTCCCGAGAAATAAAACTTTATTGATGAACAATGATAATGAACGAGCGATCGATTCGTGAAAAATTATTATTACGAAACTTTGAAGCGACGATTTGGAACAAAAAATAAATATTGACATATAGTTGGGACAAAAACACTGCGGAGTCCATTAAGTGCCGTCCATTAGTGTTTGAGATGGTACAATGCAGCATCAATTATTATAATAATGACCAGAACCGCCGCTTAAAAAGACCAGATGGTACTTATAACACAAAAACAAGGTTCTTTCTTGAAACTGGTCAAATAAGAGTGTAATGAGATCCACGATAAAAAATGATTCTTTGTGGTTGAGAAGCGAAAAAGCAATTAATAATAGCTGAGATCAAAATGACCCTTGGATAAGTTATTGTGCGGTGTTTTATGACGGGATTCTATTTTAGTTCTGCGGTGAAATTCGTTTTGATTTTACGACTACGCCTCAGCTGTGATGTCGAGCCGCGACCTGCCTCAATCGAGGTGGCCCCCGATGCGTAGGCGTGCACGGGTGCGTCGGAGGGGGCGCAGGCGCAACGCGCCTGTTGCGTGCCGACGTCGAGACGCCTTCACTCTTGAGTATTGATTGTTATTTTTCAGAAACGGAGGGTCGGAACGGACGTCTACTCCCATAGATTGGGATTAGCAATCGGCCCCGTCTGATGTATTGTTGCCTTTATTTGAAGGCACGGGATTGAAATTTGTTTCTTTCACCAGGAAAATCAAAGAGAAATGTTAAATAAAATCGGAAGGAAAAATATTCGCTTGCCTAACTTTTCATTGACGCGTTTCTCCAGTCGGTATTCGTAATCTGCTTCATTCACTTGAATGAGCAAAATATTAAGCACCGTTATTGTGCTTATTTTATTGACTCGACAGAGGCACAAGATAATGAAATATTGGCGACGTTATATTGGGGTACCGGAGGGTACTGTATTTATTTACCTTTCACGTCCTACCTCTTATTAGTAGCTATGTCATATTACTTCCGACATGTAATGAAAAATTGTTGCCTCAATCGTTATTTATGGCATGTCGTTTTTCTCAAATGATAGATTTTACGAAAACAGTTATTTATAATCTATTGAATTCATGTTTTTAGAAAAGTCGGTGAAGCAAATCGAAAACGAAGAGTTCGTAACCACACGTGTTTTAATTATACATAGTTTTATAAATTCTTACTTATAAAAAGGTAAATCCACTAAAAAATCAGTTACAGGAATTTAGAAAAATGCCTGATTAAAAAACTGCCACCTTTGCTTATTATTAGTTTATTTTCTGTAAAGAAAACTTAAGTTTTTTATTAATTATAACTTTCATATAGGGGAAAACCCTTGGGAAAACTACAAATATGTAAAAGGTCATATCTAGCTCTAAGGAAGACTGCAAGTATCGTTCTTATTAGATCCCAGTCTTGTTGTTAGTGTAGATATAGCAAGTAATCATCTTTTAATTTGTTTGGTGGCTTTATCATAGAAGAATTTGAAAGGTCAATTCTATATTTACTTAAATTTAAGGTTTGCACAACAGTCTTAATTAATTTACCATTTAGTATTTGTTTCTTGTTTTATTAAATTTCACAAAGGATTTTTTGTTACTTGATTCTTCTGAAAGTTTTTAAGCTTATTTAAATATCATTGTGAAAATCTTTGAAAAATGGATAAAGCTGGTTTTCTAGAATTGTGTGCACGTTTTGGTAATTAATACTTGTGATAATTAGGCACAGACCATTAACAAAAAGACCTTATAGAATCTTTTAAAACGAATTAGTAGTTGCAATAATTTTTTTTTTTGAAAATGGCTAGTAATACTCACCAACAAGTTTAAGTTTGAAACATTTATCGTTTATTTTAAATTGGTATCTGATTATTTTACCGGAATTTTGACGAATAAATAACTTTCTAAACGGACACAATGTTGACTTTTTCAAGTTGTAAGATTCTAGTTACATAATTAGCGATTTATTATTTGGCTAAAATATTTCCATCTACGTGCCAGGATATTATTTCTGATTTAATTGTTTCAGACTCGGTCCGTGTGAGTTGCAGGACCCGGCGTGGGCCAAGATGAGCGCCTTGGCCACCGGTGTCAATAAGAAAAGGAAAAAATCCGAAACAAAACCTCAGGCGCAGATGTAAGTACACATTCGATTCGTTCTCATTTTCTTTTCTCTTTCATCCTCACAAAGAAAAAAGTTACACGGTGAAGAGACTTAGCGTTTCGCTGACGAATTGTTATTCTCGCACATGTCGTATGTGCCGAGTAGAGATCTTGACAAAGCAGACACTATAATCCCCATCTTCTGAGAATCTGGAGACCGATAGGAAGTGCTTAACTGCACAATAGACGAGCGCAATACAGTTTTGCTTTTATCAGCAACGTAGCGTATGCTCTATTATTCTTTTCGAGTGGAACTCACCCCCAGATAGCGATGGCAGCGATTTCCTAACGCTAATTGCTAACAATAAATATCTTGTAATGATATCTGAATTTCCCATGCACATACACATGAAATGTGGGTCAGGTTACGTTGCATGTTGTCATTATTCTTGATATTTTTAACATATGACTGGCCGCACTCAATATGATGCAATTTAATTACAAGTTGGGCCGTTGTCTTTTTTGGTTAATTTGTGAAAAACTAAACTAAATTTCTGTAATTTGACGACAATTAATGGCTTGTGGACTGCTTCTGAAGCAGGGGAGATGATGGTGAATGCTAACGTTGGAAAAATGTGAACAGGTGTTCTGCTTATGTTGCAGGAACGCTTCCAAGATGGCGTGAACCTCGTAACCTCGAGAATTCTTTCATTTATCGCGAGTCTGATAAAAATAAATTCTTTTTCGGTTAGTGTAACATCTCGAGTGGCTCGCATACGATTTTTTCTAACAAACGAAATAGAATAATTTTTTTACAGCAGTACCCTGTTGTCTTTTTAAAATGATGATATGCCCACGTGTGGTTATCTTTTTGTGTTATATTATTTCGCAAGAGTTTACCAAAACATACCTTGGTAACTTGATAGTTTAATAATCACTTTGTTCCCCACCATCTTCGTTATTTTTCTATGTTGAAACATGCTGAGTGCGCTTTTTGCGTGTAGTAATTGTATGTTTTATCAGAATCGGAGCAGTGGTTGCGTTGGTTTGGCGAAATACGGTTAAGACTTTTGGTTGGCGATGAGTGATAAAGCTTGTTCTTCTTCCAGTAACAAATGCAACAATGAAAAACGGCGCCGCGAGCAGGAAAACATTTACATAGAAGAGCTGGCTGAGCTAATATCCGCAAACTTCGCGGACATGAGCTCGTTGTCGGTAAAGCCGGACAAGTGCGCTATCCTTCAAGAGACCGTCAACCAGATCCGGAGCATCAAGCAGCGGGAGTCGGCGTCGCAGTCCTCCGATCCCGTCCAGCAGGGAGAGGTGTCGTCGTCGCGGCCGACCATCCTCTCGAACGAGGTGTACGGCCCCCTCCTCCTGGAGGCCCTGGAAGGCTTCCTGTTCGTGGTGAACGCCGAGGGCAAGGTCGAGCACGTCACCGAGAACGTCTCCAACTACATCAAGTTCACCCGCGACGAGATCTTCGGCAACAGCATCTACAACTTCATCCATCTGGGCGACCACGCGCGCTTCACCACCTCGTTGATGCCGATGATCGGCTGGGGCAGCGAGTCGACGACGACGACGCGATCGCGCTCCTTCAGCGTGCGCTTCCTGGTGAAGCCGCCCGACGACCAGGACGAGACCGTGGAGGAGAAGCAGCAGCGGGTCAACTGCTATGAGCTGATGCACATCTCCAGCACGCAGCTGAGAGACCAAGTGTCGGTGTCGGACGACGACGGTGCCGACAGCGGACCGTATTTGTTGTGCGTGGCGAGCAGGATTTCGCACAGGGACAAAGTTATTTCCGGGATTGAACAGTTCACGACCAAGTTGGACACCTCCGGCAAGATCATCGGGGTCGATGCGTCGGGGGTGTCGGCGCCGTATTCGCAATTCATTAACAAAGAACTTATGGATCGCGCGCTCAGGGATCTGGTGTTCCAGCAGGACGTGCACAAACTTAACACGCATCTCAAAGAAACCATTCATACGGGACAAGCGACTAGTGCCGTTTATAGGTTACAACTCGGGCAGGACAAGTACGTGCAAGTGCAAACCAAATCGAAATTGTTCAAGACTAATCCGCATAACAGCAACGATATTGACTTTATCATGGCCACGCATTCGATTGTGGGGTAAGACACCAATTTAACATTCATTCAAAAAATTTAAAACCCAATCAATCTTAGTATATTTGGAACTTGGCAGCTTGTTTTTAATAACATGTGGACCACAGAAAAAAACACTATAGCCCTAGACCGAGACATTGAAATTTATGCTAAAATTATAAAACAAACGGTTTTATAACACATTACATATTTACCTTATATTCTATCCGCCCAAGCTTTGCTGTTATTACGCTCAGAAACCGACTTTACAAGCAATAGTCTTGTAAAAAAATTAAAGAACACGATTTATTTTATGAAGATACCAAAAAAAAAAAGATTTTGTAGAAAAACTGGAAACATAATGAAAATGAACTACTTATTGTTTTATTTAGAGTCGCCAAATTGTATGGATTCAGTTAAATATTTTTTATTCTGACTTATAATTTTATTATTTTATTAATAACAATCAAAATGCCATGAAAGAGGTGATGATGGCCAAGATATAGTAGTAATAGTGTTTAAACAAAAATAAAAAATTTCAAACTGACCCATAAATAAATGTCCCGCACTGTAACAAAAAATTTGGTCGCAAAACTCGTATCCACCGGCTGTCACACTGTCCTCAAGTTTTCTGTAGTTTTTTAAATCTGCAGCATTTGGTAAATACGTACCCGGTGTTCCACCGAATACGCAAAGCTGACAAACGACCGCTGTCGACTAAGTATTAGTGTATTAATTATTGGGTTTGGGATGAGTTTTTCTGAAAAATGGTTGGACACCACGGTTCACAATGCTGAAAACCCTCGATATCTGCGCGTTATCGCCATTATTGGCCGAGTGCTGGTATTTCTATATTTAAACGTAAACAGTAACTAAATAACAATTTTATCGCTGAATATACTTCACCTTCTTGACTATCTTCTACAAGTTGAAGAAGCTTTTAGAGTTAATTATTGTTTAAGCTAGGACGAAGTCGAGTTTCTACGCTAAAATCTGTTCATAATAATAATTACTTAGATTAGAACAAACACGCCTCCACTTTTATTTGTTATGTATTTTCGACGTATTTATTCAGATGAACTAATTCGAATTTGGGTATTTTTGCCTAATAACTTGTTTTGTCCGCATTCTTATCCTACACGTCAAAAGTGACGCATCAACAATGAATAATTTGTACTAATTATCAGCCTTTGTTTACCCCGAAAAGACGGTTTTTGAATTGTTGTTCTTATCTGTGCTAATATTATTATTGATAAAGTTTGTGAACCGATGTATTGATATTGCTGTTTCATACAATTATGGCTTGTTTAGCAACATGTCACAATTTTAATCCTAAAACTCGGTGATTTTATCAGTTATATTCAGTCATTCAATAGTTTATTGTTCACTATAGTATTGTCCAGCACATTCACAATTATTTGTGTTTGCTACATTGAATAAGTTTAAAGCCTTTAAAATTAACGTCTTCATAAAGAATAGAATAATTATTGTTTGATTAGTACATATGTTAAAAACTCGTTTAGGAATTAATAAAAACAATTAATTCATTTTGCTTTTTATCCGTTTTAATAATAGCAACAATGAAAAAAACATCAATTAAGTTAATGACAAATTGTCTGCTGCTAATTATTAATGCTTGATATAAAATTCGTTTAAAAATAGATCTGTCGTTGCAGCGGCATTAAAATTAAAAAAAAGTTTACATAAATCACTTTTCTTGGAAACCTTCTACACATAAATTGTCTTTTGCGTCTCATAAATTTTTTCAATTACACCAACATAAAGAAAAAAATATTTCACACTAATTGTCCCGAACTGCGCTCTAAAATAAATTTGTGACGATAGTTTTTAAGATGGTCATAGTATAGGTAGATACAACTGAAGTGGATTATTAGCAAAATGTATTTTATTTTGTATTTTGGTAATTATTTAAATTTTTAAAGGAAGGTGTCTCGCAGACAAAAGCTGTAATATAATGAAAAATGAGCGTATGAGCATTCTTTCAATTAAAATATTCTCTAAGGGTCGGTTTACGATAAATAAATAAATCACGAGTTATTTGACCAACTAGCCAATAATTTTTATTTATTTCTTAAATAAAAAAATGTTTCACCAAAGTTTTGTCAGTTATTTATTACCCATTTACTTACCTGAATAAATCTAAAATAAAAAATCTATTAACTGAGCGCAGCCTATTGTATTGATGACAATTTTTTAGTGTTTTAAAGAAAATAGGGTCGCGAAAATATAGATACAGCTAAAATATTTTCAAAACGGTTTAACAAATCACTGTAAAATTTAGGAATACAATTAAAAGTATTTTAGTATTTTTATTATTATTTCTTTTGAAGTAACGATCGACTTTGCCAAATAATGGGAACGAGTCTTCAGACAAGAGCTGAAATGCAATAAAATAAACAGTGTGATGAATATTCTTTCAATTAAAACTTTTGGTCGGTTTGTCAGTAATAAATAAATCAATTGGTTATTTGCCCAATAATTTTATTTATGTTTCACCAAAGTTTTCTTAGTTATTCAATTAGTTACCTGAATACCTGAATATTGCCGTGAAAGAACAAGGGCAAGAGATGTCTTAATTTTTTTGGAAGAAGCAAACAGAAGTGTCGAAGCTGTTTCATCGAGTTAGTTATCTGATAAATAAGTTCCAACTCGACTGGGCTGTTGGATAGTTATTTTGGCAAAAACATTTGGTTGTTTTGTAACATTTGGTGCCCTTCCAGCGAGTACGACGCAACCGGTCCTTCGGATCCCGGCGGCGGAGGAACCAGCAGCGTCGGCGGCCCGCTGATGACGAGCGTGGTGAACGGCACCCGCAATGGCACCGCCCCCGTCAGCTCTGGCAGCGACAGCTCGACGGCCTCCTCGAACGCGCTGATGAACGCCGGCAACGCGTCCTTCACCCCCTACATCGACAACGACTTCCCCTTCGACATCTTTCCGACGTCGACGTTCGAGCTGGAGCCGTCCGGCTGGACGGAAGCGCGGCCCGACTCCCGGCAAAGCGCGACGCCCGTCTCGACGCCGACGCCCCGACCTCCCAGCAATCCTGCCTACAGCCCGGCCACGACGGTGGCTCAGAGCCCGCTCGCTCCCTTCGTCACGCAGCCGAGTCCGTCGACGCCCGCCGCCCCCAACCCTTACACTAGTACCTTCTCATTTAGCCCGCTGTCCGAGCAGAACTACAATGTCGAAGAACCAAAAGATACCAAAGCAAACGTCTTGGATGAGGCCTCCAGTATGATGGCCGATTCCGCTAGATTAAGGAATTTGTTAACTAAGCCGCCCACGGTCGCCGATTCCTCGGCGAACGACGCGGACGGCAGGAACAAAAATAGGATATTGAAAGGACTGCTGAATCAGCAGGACGAAGACGATAATAGGAACGATAACAGGGCCAGTCCCAGAGGCGGGCTCATCAGTCGAGGCGCGGTCGCAGGACCTTCAGAGTTACCGAAAACCTCCACAGCTGGAGGAAACAACATGCTGCTACAGGTACAAAAATTTTCGTACGGAGCGCTATGTCTTAGAAAGTAATGCATGTTACACACGTACACACAAGGACAACGTGGAAAATCAGATTTGTCGTAAAAATTTATGAAATTGTTGCAACATAAAAATATTTCAAAGTAAAAGAGTACAGAACGAAATTAGCTCCAAGTTTCCGGTTTTGTGATGATTGACACGTAAAGTACACAGAAACGTAATTACATAATTAACTTACGGATACTATTGTCTTTTCAATTACGTATTTACAAATCCGAGTAATACCAGAATTGGTTTTAATTACTGATTATAAACGACTTTTTTACCGTTATATGGAAACAGATAGTTGCGACAAAGGCTAGAACGTGACCTTGACCCGTTTTACAATCCCTCATTAATTGTTGTAGCGGAGTTACATACATTATTTTTACAAACAACTTTTCGAATTTGCGGTTTATTTTTAGTTTCAAGCCGGTTTGACAACAAAATGATCCTTGGTTATTTGTCACTGCATTTTTCATCGCGTTTCTACTATTAATAAAGAAATTGATTGGAATCACGTAGTCAGTTTTGGCCCGATCTGTTTATTTTATCACAACCATTAGCCATTGTCGCATGTAATTTGTAGTTTAATTATTTCTAACGTCATTATACTCGCGTATAATTAATTATTAAAGGATTATAAAAACAATAACAATGTGGGACGGCTTTTTCTGGAAGTCATCGCAATCTGTTTCTAAGCTCACCGCCTGAAGTAAGACATAGGAAAGTTGGTTTTTGTGATGATGATAAATTAAAAGTAAAACGGGTATCATCATCTACGGTTAATCTAAACTGTGAGATTTCAATTCTCTTGTTATTAGATAAAGTAATTTATTAAGTAATATATCAAGATAAATATCTGATTGGAATTATGGCAGTCTTAATTTACGCCGAGATGTAATCTCCCATTTCAAAAATTCCTTTTTAATTTGCAATAAATGTTACTAGTCCCTGTGCTTGAATCATTAATGACCCAAATTACCTAAACCAACAGATAACATTACTGATTAAAAACGGGCTAGATCGATGTTCTGTGAATTTTAAAAATAATTGTTCATGACTAAACTACGAAATGTTTTTGTTTTGCTGAAGATTAGCTTATTAGTTTGTTTTGGGCGCAAATCTCGAATCACTTTGGATATTTGGAGTTTAGTTGGCAAAAATCCGTCGAAAGTTTCGGTGCCCGTGGGGATTTCTCTACCTGCCCTTTTGTGCCTGCTATTGTAAAACCCCGGCAATCCACAAATACAGTTATAGCATGCACAACAGTGAATATCTGGTGTTCTGTCGTTGTCGTTCCGCCGTCTCCGTCGTACGCACAGCAGTCGTCTCGTTTTATGTACTCAAGTACAAAATTTTATCAGATATACTTTTCTCACTTGGCAGTTCCTCAATGTGATAAAGCATTTACCTAACTGGCAGACAAGCAGCAAGATGTTTCGGTGAACGTGACGGGATTGTTGTGCATTAACTTACCGAACTGAAATTGTGCGATTGGGTGAACACGTGACCATGCTAACTGTGCACAGTGTAAGAAATTTTGGGTTTTTTTGAGGACAAAACCAATCGTTTAGTTTATCTTTTCACTTGGTTCAATTTATCGTTTGTTTTTGTGGAAATCGTCCAAGTGAAGCCAGTTTTTAGTATTTGTTGAAACAGATAACGCGTGATTGTTCCACTGTTTTAATTCATTCGTTTTGTTTAGTTGCTGAATGAGAGAAGCGACGACGACGATAATCTCGAAGCGAGAGCTGGCGTAAGGAAGAAAAGTGAGTTACTTCATCAGCTGCTCAAAACTGAAAGTCGCGAAAACGAAGACGAAAAGAAAAACGATGTTCAATCGCACGACGACTCGTTATTGCGTAGTTTGGGCTTCACCAGCTCGCCTTCGCCTCCCAGTGGAGAGCCGGGCAGGAGTCGGAAAAGGCCCAGTGACGACAGGGACGAAAACGTCTCCAGCAAAAGAACATCGGATGGATCTCAGGTACGACTGACCATCGATAGGCTTGAGTGTTGATTTGTATTTGAAAAAATTTACGATGTTCTTATCGGATTCTTGAATCAGAGCCCTTCAGAAAAATTCAATTACACAGAATTATTTCGTCCATGATTTTGTGAAAGCACGTTTTTTTTTATCATAAAAATATTTTTAAGAACGTAGGACTTTTAGGGCCGATTTCATTATCAAATTTAATTCTCCATTTAAAAATGTTGACTTTCCCAATGTTGGCCATTAACGTATTTAAATCTCCATTAAATTATGTCAAAAAATTGTCAGATCAGCATAAATAAGGTTGAAAGTAGCAGTTTGTCTTCTGATAGTGAAGATGTGGTTGTTGAGAAAACTAAATAATAATATTTGGTAAAAATACTTCTAAATTTACGAGAAGTTAGATTTTTTTTAAAGATTTACAATTACAAAAAATATTTTTCATGTACTTCTTGTTGAAATAGAATATGACATTGTACCTGTAACAAATTTATCCACCACCAATATTTAATTATTGCCGAGGAGGAAATATTAAGCCTATAATACAATTGCTGTTAACATTGAGGTTTTACGTTTGGAAGTATGCAGAGAAGGGTTATTTGTCGTATTATTCAAAGGACATATGCAGTCATTACTTCACTTCGCCCTAGGTATATTAAGACGTGCGAAAGCTATGAGGAAATGGAACGAAGTGCAGAAAATTTTTCTCAAATCGTACGATTTCCACAATTATTACAAATTGGAATGTGTTTAAAGATCAAAGCAGTATTAAGTGTAATTGTGGCAACAGTAGTGTTGCACAATATAACCCTTGCAGAAAATTAAAAAAAAATGATTTAGGCGAGAACTGTTGAAGAAAATGCAAATGCGATTAATTAGAAGAATTAATAACAGAACATTTTGCTAAATCATAAAAAAATGTTAATTAATTATTCTTTAACATTTGTTTTTTTATTTTTGTTTCTAAATCCAACAGCTTCTTTCATTGTTCCTGAATATCTCACAATTTTTTTGTCAAAATGCACTGTTCTATGATTTTTTTTTAAATTCTTTAAGACAAATAAAGATTAACTACGTCTTTTTCTGTAAAATTTCTTTTTTAAAGGATTTTCAGTAATTTCTCTTAATTTTCAGGACATCGGAAGTTTATTTTTTTAGAGTGCATTTGCTCTTGTTCTTTTTTCTTTTATATATATATACTTCTTCTTTAGTTTCCTAACCCTTTCGACTTTCGACTTTGCTTGCTGCTATTTTTTCTTGTTTTATTTTTCATATTGTCAAGTTTTTTTAAATTTGATTAAAATTTCTGAGGCATGTATTTTTTGAATTAAAAGAAGTCTCCCCCCTGAAAAATAAATGGCTATGTATACTTAACGTATTCATTATACATATTTATTTTAACCCTGTCAACCTTTTCACCTATCTTACATCCAATAATTTTTTATATTTATTATTTCATCAAGCAACAAAAGCTCTTATTCCTTAAAGAAATTGCTTCCTTGTTTTTTTTTTGCTTCTTTTGCATTATATTCATTGAAAACACTAATCTTTAGACACAGTTTACAGACACAGTGTTTAACATAAATGAGTGACGTCTATCCAAAAAGCGGTACCAAAACGGTATAATTTAAATTTAGTCTGTTAGTCGCAGCAAAATTTTATTATGAAATGCAATAAATTAACGAACGTTTTAATGTTTTTGGCCTACCAAGCAAGTTAATTTTTGTGTTTTTTCGTATCTCAAAAAAATATTTGCCATAAACGAAGAGAACTACGAGAAATTTTCGAATGCTGTAGATTTTTTGTGAGATTTTGTGGAGACAAGCTAAAAAGTCACCAAACTACATCTGAATTACGTTGTTTCAGCCAGACTCTCACCTATCAAGAGAATTCGGCGAAACAACACAAGTTAAAAATATACATAAATAATAAAGAAATGTGACTTGTTTTTTAAGTACTTAAGCAACATTTCGTTACATTGTTTTTAAATATCAGTATAATTAAAAAATGGGGAATATTTTCAGTTGCGTAACGTTTGTATTCTCGTCCAGTTTTATGTGTTTCAAACTACGCGTCTGGCTAATAAGTTTTACTTATGCAGTGTTTTGCGCTGCGTTAATTACGCGAATTGTGTTTTGTGTGGTTGGTCGTTTGATCTGTAGCTTTGATTACAAATTGTAGGTTTCGTCGACGGGCGCCGGAACGGGAAGCAAGCTGTGTGAGAAGAACAAAATGCTGGCCTCCCTGTTGGCGAAAACGCCCAACAACCAGCAACCCATCCCCCATATTCCAGTAAGCCTTATGTCGGCGACACCGCAAGATATTTTACCCCGGATCTCATCACTACCCGAAACGGTGAAAACGAGCAAGCCCATGCCGACGCGATCTACTACCTCTGTCACGCAACAACGGACCGTTGTCAAGAACACACTGCCGGACAACATGTCGCGAATGGGCGCCCGACAACCGACCACCAACTACCTCACAACCATGTTGACGCACCCGAACAGCATGCACCACCAGCGAACGCCCGATAACCGGCAGATGGCTCAAGTGGATTCTGGTTCCTACACCTCGCCGGCTACGTCCAGCACCGACGGAAACATCGACGCCTCCATGTGGGTCGACAACAACAACTCCAACGATCCCCTGCTGTCGGACATCCTGGACCAGGTCATGGACATCGTGCCCGACGAGGTGGGCCGGACGTTTTCGGCAGGCGAGGGCCAACAGCCGAACAATTTCCACCCGAATGAACTCTCGGAGAAGATGGCCATTAACATTATCCAAAAGTCGCTAATGCAATGCGAATCGGTTGTCAAGAGCCCTTCGTCGCCTACGATCACACTGCCGGGGACGCCGCCTGCGTACACTCCAGCTGCAGTAAGTCATTCCCAAAACAAATCGCAAAAAACGCCGCAATTATGTTTTCATAGATGACGACCCAGAACAGCCAAATGCGGCCGTTCCAGCCCCCTCCCAACTACAACCAGGCGAGCTTTATAGCCAAGCAGCGCCTCGCCGTGCGCCCTGGCGCCCCCCAATACGCTGTCGCAACCGGTGGCCTCACCAACAGCCAGCAGTTGCAAATCCAGCGTCGACAGCAGGAGGAAAAACGCCGCCTTCTCCAACAGCAACAGCAGCAGGAACTTTTAATTCCGTCCAACGCAACCGCAGCTGAAATAAACTCGGGGTTACAGAACATTGATAGCCTCCTCAACAATACAGTAGCACCCAATGTATCCCTTCAACGATCGGCCAGTTTACCAGAATCTCAACTCTCTCCCAATTATGGAGGACAGTTGAATCAACCGAATCAGAGAATCAACAGTCAACAGCCATATTCACCTCATTCGCAATTGGTGTCGCCGATTGGACAACAAGCCGGGTTTCCGCAGACTTCAGCCGCCAACTACCAACAAGCTGGGGCGAGACTGTCGCCACAGTTCACGCAACAGATGGCGCTGAGGCAGGCGTATCCGCAGGGAAGTGCGCAAGGACAGAACTGGCAGCAGAACCAGGCCAGGCTCAGTCTGCAGAACCCCATGCTCAATGCCCAGCTCACCGTAAGTACTGATTTGAAGACCGTTAAACACAACGCGGGCGAAATACCGGGGCAAGAGGGTTTTTTTTTGGTCATATTTTGTGGTGGAAAAAAATAGTATGGCAGAATCAAAATGTATAATTAATTTATCGTATTCTTTTGTTTAATATTTGTTAACCGTTATACAAATACATTTTTTCCGAATACATTGCTCTGAAAACTTAGACGGTAATGGAACAACTGCGCTTTCTGGCGACATTAACTGAACTATTGAGGACGGGAACGTTTTATTTGTACGTCGTTTAATAATCCTAACATTTAGATATCCGTAGTTGTGACACCGTTTACACTAGTTTACAGAAACTGTTGGATTGTTCTTAACTGTTATCGTTCTATTATCCATAAAAATTTAAATTCAGTTTTGCTAACAGTAGTATTTCTGGATCAGTGTGTATTTTATTTGAAAATGTCAAGAAATTTTCATATTGCGAGATTGCTATCCCACAAAGTTACACTAAAATGTGGTAGAAATCAAGTGCAGAGCACTACTGAACATCTTTGTTTTGTGACAGAAAATCACATGTTTTGTTTTAGAACAATTTCTGTCGGAATTATTTATTAAATTAAATCCAAATTAATTAAATTAACAAATAAATTTAAAAATCCCTGATTTATTTTCACCGAATAAATGTACCTAAAATAATAATAATAATGATGTTTATTGCCATAGATTATTATCTTGTGTGCAACATAATGTATGGATTATACTAGTTGTTTTTATTCTAAGGTCGATCTTACCCCCTTTCTTTGTTTTCTAACACTAAAACGAGAGCTAGAATAGTGTATTATCGGTTCACATTCATAAAAACCACTTCCTAGTGTAAATTCTTTATATTTTGCCTGTGTAAGTCGGTCTCTAAATGAGCGCAAATGTTTCTAGTAATTTCTAGTGAGAAATTTGTCAGAATTGACAGTGTCTACAAAAATAGGTTAGAAGCTCTGAAAGTTTTTAAAGTCTGTTAATTATTCACTTAAATCAAATTTGTGAAGTTGTGAAAATGGTTCAAAATCAGGGTATTAAGACTAATACTTTGTTTTAATAAAAAAATAACCAATTTATTTCAGTTCTTTACTGCGCTTGTACCAGGTGTCAAATTTTGAAAGCGAATTACACTAAAAAAACTGTAGGCACGGGCGTACCAACCTAACAACTCTACAGCTGGTTGTTGTCCATGTGAAAATATAGTATGTGATTTTTCATTAACATGTCACGTTTTTAATAAATATTTTGTTTCGTAATAAATACATTGCAAAGAGTACGTTACAGATTTTTGCCGCTGTTACTTAACAGAGAATGGATTTAAAAACAGTAGTATACCCGGTGTGCCCTGTATTTCGTCGTGCAGTCCACTCTTCAGATTCCACTCTACACTCTAACACAAATTAATTCGTAGGGCAACTATGTATCAGGACGAAATTTTCAGAGAGCACCGAACCAGCCGTCGGCGGCGCAACAGCAGCAGCAACAACAGCAGCAGCAGAGGTCTCTGAACAGTCCTGGAACGGTGACTTCGCGGCACTCGCCGTATCAGCAAGACTCGTTTCCTCCACCTTCATCCCCCAACTCTACCGCTTTCAACCAGACTCAGTACCTGAGGCTACAGCGCGCTAACAGCGTGCCCACTGCCACAACCCAGTTGCCAGGTAAAAAATCAAATCTAGTTTTGATTTATTGATAAACACATTTTAACTTTTGATGAGTGTGTGATTTCTTCACAGTTTGGTTTTTGATGATTTGTTAGAGTTAGTATTGAGTAATTTTTCTTGCAAATTCACTGCCGAGTTTATTGAATAATTTTATTTTATTGGACCGTATTGAGCATGGTTTGGACTTGCTACCCATGCATTTGTAGAGAGTTTTAGATCATGCAGTGGTTATATTGCATGGTAGACTTCTAGTTTGGTCTTTCAATGAGAGAGTGAGTCTTTCATTGAAGGAACGGGTGAGTATCGACAGGGTGGCGCGACGGTCTTTATTTAGTAGAAAACAGGTGGAAAAACAGATCTGAGAGGGTGGCGTGTGTGTTGCAGGTGGCCTGGGATCCCCCCGGCCATACGGCAGGGAACACCACCCCCATCCCTATCCCCCGATTCCCCCCAACCCCCACCAACACCCCATGATGTACCAACAAGACTCCTCCCAGTACTGTTATGATCAGACGGGTTTACAGTTAGCCTACAATGGCGCAGACAGGGGTCGAGCGCCCCCACACCTCCAAGCCGGTAAGTTGGCGGCGGCGTATAGGGGCACTCTCAACACCTTCCACGGCAAATCTCTAGAACCCCCTTCCCTCGTTTTTTGCCCAAACGATAATTAGAGACAGTTCTGGAGATTTATTCGGTCATTTCACAAGCACTCATCGGCACATCGCCCTGTGTCTAACACTCATTACATTACATGTGCTCGCCTCATGGCTGTGCTAAAATCCACTGGGGTAATATCCTCCTAAACCGTTATCCTGTCGACCCCTATTACCTACATGTATCGCCATGTCTTCATTGATATGTCTTATTGTTGGTTTCCATGCTGTGCTGTTTTATGTTGCTTTTATGTGTGTTTATGTGCTTTTTATGTTTTTGTTTCGTTTGCCAGTTTTTGATAGTGCCGCTGATGAACAAACGCTTGTGTACCTTATGTCGATCATCATTATTAGACCTAGATGTGTTCTAAATAGGGACTGCATTGATGTTTTGGTAGACTTGTGGTTTTTGGATTTTTCTCTTGCGAAAACGTACAATTGTGCTCTCATTTTACAAAGATAATAAAAAAGAAATTTTGAAATTAGAGTACACGTTGACTTTTTCTCAAGAATGGGCAGAATCGGCTCGGCTACCAAAACCGTGTCATGATAAGTGGCGAGTTAACGTCGTTTATGTCATGCACGTTAGCACGTTGTTATCATCGGGACCACGCATTGTTTTTGGTGTGTCCGAGATCAATTTAACATTGCGTGGTTTGTTGTCAGTGTGGGGGTGAGACAGACCCGTGAGATTACAAGTGTTATGTATCAGGTGTGTCCGCAAGTGGCCCCACATCGGAGTTCGTCCGGCAAGAGTTACGTGCGGTGGTCGGTGCCAGAACTGGGCAAGCACAGACAGCCCCAAATAGGACTCAGTCTCAATTACTCAACCAGCAACAAGTTGATCTCGAAGCCTTAGGAATTACGTTCGAAATGCCCACGTCTGGTACGTTTTTGACACTTTTTGCATGTGGAATCGATTATCGAGTCTTGGAAATTATCAGATATTTTTTGTACATTACTTCGGCTTGTCCACTAACGCCAACAACTGTAAAATGTAAACGTGTCTAATGGGTGGTCGGTTTCTTGGGGTTTTTACTACTAACTGTTTTTTTCGTTTGGCTAAAATTTAATCGAAAAAATGTGTACATATAGGTGAAACTGAACGAGGATTCAACACCTGCGACAAATGTGCAAAGGATGGGCAAAAGATTTTATTTTATTCCTTAATTTTCTCTTCCTAATATCTTTCTTGTATCTTTAACCGTAGTCGCAACGTCTTGGAAAATACGAGACGAAGCGCAAATTTTGCAAAATTTTATTTTTTTTTTCTCATGTTTCTTTTAGTCGTCAGTTTTTCTGGCTGTTAATTTATGAAATGGTTTGATTTAAATTAATTTAAAACGATTTGGCGCCGTGCTATTTTTTGGGTTCAGAAAAAATCCTGCGATTTTGTATTTTGTTTCGTCCTCCGTAGTTGTAGTAACATGAACGGATTACCTTATTTTTTTATTAAGTAAGAATTGCTTCAAACTTTCTACTGTGATTTTGATTTTTAATTTTTTTCTCATGTTTCTTTTAGTCGTCAGTTTTTCTGGCTGTTAATTTATGAAATGGTTTGATTTAAATTAATTTAAAACGATTTGGCGCCGTACTATTTTTTGGGTTCAAAGAAAATCCTGCGATTTTGTATTTTGTTTCGTCCTCCGTAGTTCGTAGTAACATGAACGGATTACGTTATTTTTTTATTAAGTAAGAATTGCTTAAAATTTTCTACTGTGATTTTGATTTTTAATTTTTTTTCTCATGTTTCTTACAAAAATTTTAGTCGTCAGTTTTTCTGGCTGTTAATTTATGAAATGGTTTGATTTAAATTAATTTAAAACGATTTAGCGCCGTACTATTTTTTGGGTTCAAAGAAAATCTTGCGATTTTGTATTTTGTTTTGTCCTCCGTAGTTCGTAGTAACATGAACGGATTACGTTATTTTTTGTTAAGTAAGAATTGCTTAAAATTTTCTGCTGTGATTTTGATTTTTAATTTTTTTTCTCATGTTTCTTACGAAAATTTTAGTCGTCAGTTTTTCTGGCTGTTAATTTATGAAATGGTTTGATTTAAATTAATCTAAAACGATTTGGCGCCGTACTATTTTTTGGGTTCAAAGAAAATCCTGCGATTTTGTATTTTGTTTCGTCCTCCGTAGTTCGTAGTAACATGAACGGATTACGTTATTTTTTTATTAAGTAAGAATTGCTTAAAATTTTCTACTGTGATTTTGATTTTTAATTTTTTTCTCATGTTTCTTACGAAAATTTTAGTCGTCAGTTTTTCTGGCTGTTAATTTATGAAATGGTTTGATTTAAATTAATTTAAAACGCTTTGGCGCCGTGCTATTTTTTGGGTTCAAAGAAAATCCTGCGATTTTGTCCTCCGTAGTTCGTAGTAACTTGAACGGATTACGTTATTTTTTCATTAAGTAAGAATTGCTTAAAATTTTCTGTGCTTTTTCTAACAACATTGTTTTATGTAATTGGTCTTTTAATCGGATTTATTCTTATTTTCCTTCGTAATAGCCATTTGGATTTCGTAATGCTGCCATTAAACAAACAAAGATTAGCTAAGGTCTAGTGCCGACTTACTTGACTGGAAACAGATAAGCATTTAAGTGCTTTTTTGTGACTTTACTTCACAGAGCCTATCTACAAATATTTGGTTGTTCATCCGGACAACGTTTGCTCGAATCGTGGATTTTTCCCACTTCTGTCTATATTCTTAACTGCTTGTTGTAAAAATTCTTGCATGACTTGGACTAAAACTAACACCGTTACTTTAGGAGAAACAAATCAATCTCTGAGTGTTGAATAATCCATTCCTTACTGTTTTTAGGAGTACAGTTCGTGCAAAAATCACAGAGGCCATAAAATTCGGTTAATTCTAAAAGTGTTTTTCTTGCTTTGATGCCCCCCTGACTAACCCCTGTAACGCCTAAACCTTGCATTAACCGCCTCCACGCCTGTGATTTTCGCAAGAGAAAATTTTCGTACAAAAAATATTTGATAGTTGATGGGCCCTATTGTACAGTTATGTTAAGGACGTTAACACATCCTTGTGTGAAGCTACAGGGAAGTGGTGTTCTTGCATAAACCTGCCTTTGTGCCATACGTATACCATTTCCCTGTATTATACTCCCCCTCCATGTGTGTTTTTGTTCTACTAAACATATATAAGGGGCAGCGAGTACTCGCGCCGCTTTGGAGTGCGGTGCAAAGTTGTTTGCGAATCCAATGCGGCAAAGGTACTCCTGCAGGGAGTGCGTACAATGACATCATTGTTGCGTGCAGGTGCGAGTGATAGCCCGAAACTTTGGGGTGCGATGGGTTCAGATATGGGCTCAATGTCTCCGCAGCCAGCGACCTCCAGGGTAAGCCAAGCAAGCAACGACCTTTCCTTTGACACGCTTGTCCCGCTTGCTCTGTTACTAACCGCTTGCATGTCGAACGCGTCCTGGCCCCGCGTGGAGAAAACAAATGCGTTTTTCTACGCGAGGCCGTTTTCTGTCGACTTGGCTCGAGTTGAGGCTGATTTTGAGGTGTTTGCAGAGTTCTATGGAGGAGGCGCGGGCAGGTGATCACGGTAACAAGTCGTCGTCGCTGCTGCAGAAGCTGCTGTCCGAGTGACCACCGCGTGTACATAATAGAGATATATACTACTAGGTACCTCATCGGTTCAGTACCGCAGGCTGTAATTTAGACAGGTTAGCTGTATCAAGTGCATTACTACGTTGCTTGTTCGTTTCGTTAGGGTAGTGCGGAGCGAGGGAAGGCGCAGAGGGCTTGAGTGCAATTGTAAATAAATAGGAGGACTTTGTTTATATTTATATATACAGCATTATATATAAATAACGATTATACATAATTATATTTTATTATTGGACTTGTTTAAATTTGACTATGATTACGTAACTGAGCGGCGGCTGTGCTGCAGCACCTACCCTGTTATTCATTATTTTGGATGTGTTTAGTGTTGTCTTCCTTTCAGTGAGTGTTCAAGCTACGCATTACCAAAAAACATAAAAAAAGATAAAGTGAATTTTAAAATAATAACATAGTAACTGTTAATATTTTATACATAATTTAAAATACGTTATTTGGAGAGCTCGTTTTGTTGGACATTGTGATAGGCATCCAAGCCATGTTACTGTTGCTAGGGACGTTCCTAGACCTTATTAGTAATAGCATTCATACTTGATTATTGTCAATTACACCCCGCCACTAAATTAAAAGAAATGAACAAATTGACAGACAAAACATTATTTAATTACACAGATATTTTTTGTACATTACTGGAGTTTTGAAATATATCTATATATATTAAAATAAAAGTATAATTTCTATGTGCATTTTATTTGTTTGCCTCGTTTAATAAATTACACGACAATGTCTGTACATTTATTATTCATTACACTTCCTTCAACTCCCAAACAATACGCAACACTTTTTTATATTGATTTATTTCCTGCCAAAAGTTTTCACCATTCTTTGAACGTTCTAATTTTTTTTTCACAATCAGTAACCAACTGCCCAGTCAATTATGCAAACGCAACACTTTTCCATTTTATAACTAGAGTTTTTTTTAATGGAAACATTGTCAAGAAAATAAATTAACTCGGTCACAAAAAGCGAGACGGCAGTGAATGTTTAACGTGTTTAAAATGTCAACTAAAAATAAAATTTGGAACATTATGCAACCAATAAAACAACTACGCATGTAGTTTGCCTATGCATTTCTACATTTGTGTGAAGATAGCTGCGCAAGCCAGCTCCTCGAATTTCCGAATAGACCCGAACATGAAGCCACTTTTACACTAGCAAAATAGCTTCAATTTGCGTAGATGTATGTTTAGTTGTCGGCTTTAAAAACGTTTAATAAAGAAAAATCCAAAAAAACACAAACAACCTCTTAAAAATGACATTTTAAGAAAGTGACTTTGCTAATAGCAAAAAACTCAATTATTTACCATAAACTGCTTTTTAATTTTTTCCACTTTTCCACCCAATTTCAAGATTTATAACTCTACAAATGCATTACTGCAGTTTTCGCCCCATTGTAATTTATTCGAACAAATTTTTACCTACCACTCTTGTCATATATTCCAGGACCCAACTCAAAAGAATTTGAGCCCGCACAATATGATCAATTCATTTTTAAGAAAATATCTTTGAACAACTTTATATTTAATTATGATTATGTTTTTTGATATTCGTTATTCTACCTTGGAACATTCGAAAAAAGTTAATTTTTTTGAAAAAACCCAAACAGTTGTTTTCTTTCCTGAGACCTTACCTGGTCGGCAGACGCAGCCAGTCTTGAAATTGGGTGGAAAAGTGAAAAAAATCAAAAAGCAATTTGTGATAAATAATTGAGTTTTTCACTATTAGCAACGTCACTCTCTTAAAATGTCATTTTTAAGAGGGTGTTTAGTGTTCTTTCATATTTTTACTGTATTAAACGTTTTTAAAGCCGACAACCAAACATACATCTACGCAAATTAAAGCTTATTTTGCTAATGTGAAACTGGCTTCACATTCGGGTCTATTCGGAAATTTGAGGGGCTGGCTAGTGGAGCTATCTTCACACAAATCATTTCTACGCATGCCCCTTATGCATCTGCCAACGTCAAAGATGTTAGGTTAGTTTTTGGAAAAACAACAATAAATATAAGAAAATGCTAATTTCCTTGCGAAATGACCATAAAGAGCACTTGGGTCTTTTAACCAGCCAGTCGGTGCAAGGTACGTGGGATTTCGTCTTTGAATTGTGGCTTACGCCTCATTTTAGTGTTAATTGATTTCTGCAAACTGGCAATAGATTTTCTGCAAAGTGGCCCCAACTTGAAGTTTTACGCTTCTGCGGCCGAGAAACTCTCGGTAGAAGTGGACGCGGTACAAAACTGCGTATACGGTTTAGTTAATTTGCTTCTGCTGAGTTGTAAACACAAGGTTCAAAACTGTCTCCACTTAATTTCGTTCTGTTACTAATTTTATTTCCAGTTAAGTGAGGCTGACTTTAGAGACTCAATTTTGACCCTTGGTTTTTCCCCGGAACAGGAAAATATTCTCCACAAATTCTACGAATCTAAAAAAGCGGAAATTGCGCAAATTTTGAATAAACTCACAGTCAATGAACCCCATTATGATAATTTAGAGTGGAGATTTGAAGTTCAGGTATTAGTGAATTTTGTATGAATTTTTTATCATTGCAAGTATTATTAGGTGTCTAGCAGAAGTCTACACCAGCAAGTCGTCCCCTTAATGACTCTAGATTTGAGCTTAAAAACATTAAAAGATGATGGTAGTGGGTACAAGAAAGAGCATCATTTGCTACAAACTGACGTTACCAACTTGCAACACATAACACACGAATTAGAAAAGGCACTGAACGAGTCAAGGAGCCGACATTCGAGGAAAATACAAAGAACTTTAGATAATAAAGTTTAATTCTTTTGTAAGTGAAACACACACATTACCACACAACCTTTCACCAAACATTTTTAGTCTTATAAAAAACTGATAAATAATTAGGTCATCTCATTTGTCTTTCTTTTGCTGACCACCACCCAAAACTTTCCTTCTCAATGTCCACATATGCATGTACAATTTCGGGAACACTACAAATGAAACATTAAATCTCAATTAATTATTAAATAATGGATCTCAAGTACATGGGATATACAGCAGCATTAAACCCCAGAGAACCTTCTGATAGTCAAACGTGAAATTTAGCGCGTTTGGCATTTCAATTGTGAAAATCTTAGTCTCTCCCACTTCCTTCTGTGCAGCATAAATGCACAAAAGCTCGCCAGTTACTCCGATTGGATAGAGAACAATAAATGTTGTATATCTAAAACGGTGAATAAAATCTTTAGCGTCTTTCGGGCAAAAACACATTGCATTAATTTGTTTTTGTAATTCGCTGCACGCTGCAGTTAATGTAACACCGAAAACAAATGTTTTAATCTTTTTACATACGTCAACAATATGTATTTAACTACAAAAAACAAACTGCGTATGTTTTAACTTTTATCACAAACAGCGGGCGGAAATCGTATTGTTTGAAAACAATCTTACCTCAACCACGTTACAATAAAAGGGACACCCCCTGTTAAATTTAAGGTGTAATTTCCGTATCGAATTATTTCCGTTACGGACCACGCAGCAAGGGCTAAATGTAGACCAATGGTCTCACGGCCCGCTTTCGTTGCTAAAATTACGCCACAAACCACTATCACTCTGGACGCAACTTGCATGGCAGTAATGAGCGGGTTTGAAGGCACTATGCGTATAAGGGTGTGCACCACTTCCAAAACGGCCGCGTTTTGAAAAATAATTAAGGACCATTTCACCGTGTCGTAGAGAGATTGGCTTTTAGAAGGCGATAAGTGATAACTAACGAGTAGGTATAAGAGATAGGACCACCTAAAAATTGTTAAAAAGTCAAAGGAAATAATCGACTGATGGGTTAAAGTTCACCCAGGTATGTTTACATCTAAATAAATTGATGAATCGACAAAATACTCGTACAATAGACTGAATCGCATGAATAATGTGGAATGTTTTTCGAATAAAAAAAGAAAACCTTTACTTTTCATTAGCGGTTTTTTTAATAAAACCGGCTTATTACGATGTAAGCAAGTGAATGAACGATTTTTGTTAATTAATTATGATTGTCTGACTGGTTTTTGTATGTAATTAAGTTAATTCGATAATTTTTCCAGAAAAAATTCCAATGAATTAAATAATGAGATACTTAAACTAAATGAATTTTTAAGCACTTACCCGATAGTTTCTATGAAATTATACCCAATTAAATACGTTTTAGCAAAGGCAGAAATCTCTTTTTTGGGTTTATTTGATGGTTTTGCATTGGCCATTTTTTAGAAGTAGTAGTGAACACAAAATCTGGCCACTGGAGTAAAAATGTAACGGGCTTACAAACTACTAAACTGAGGCAATGGAATGACCCCCAAAAGTCGCGTCATCGACGCGGTGCCCCCACTTTTTCTTTAATGATCCAAAGATAAAGGACGACCAGTTTTGAACTCTTAGTTAGGCAACCAACTTTATCACACTTTTGAATTCGATAAAACCACACAAAAGACACACATTTACAATTTATCACCACTTATTTTTTATTTGTGAAAATTGAAAGCGTAAAAAGAGGTTATGTTTGGAAACGTCAACAAAACGTCATCGTGACAGCAAACTAACATAACCAATAATCCTTTTCCAAAAGTTGCAAATCGTGTTAAACAATTTTCCAAAGCATGTCTTTATTCCGCAAACCGAAAAAGACAATCCAGCGGCGCGTGTTCACCGAAAACGACGATGACGACGACGAGCCCATGGACGTGGAGGCGCAGCCCCCTCAAGACCGCGACCACAAGAAAAAATCCAAACACAAGCCGAAACAGCCGCTCCTCAGCTTCGAAACCGAGGAAGAAGGCGAAGTATTCCAAGTAAAAAAGTCCTCACACAGTAAAAAGGTCATGAAAATGTTCGAAAAAGAACGCCAAAAGAAGAAAGAGACCAAGCCCGAAAAAGACCCCAAACCCAAAGTCAAGACCGAGATCGTAACGGACGACTTGGTCCTCGTAGTGAACCACAAACCGGCCCCGCCCTTGATTCTGAGCGGCCGTGACGCCCTATGTGCCGGAAAGGACGATTTATCCGACGAGGACGAGGCCCCAACCACCCACAAATTCTCCAAACCGGACAACTTCAAGAAGGTCTTGGAATCGGGGGCGATCCCCGACGCCGCCATGATCCACGCCGCGCGAAAGCGCCGCCAGCGGGCGCGCGAAATGGGGGACTACATCCCAGTGGAGGAGGAGGAGCCCGAGGACAAGGGGCGCTTGTTGCGGGAGGATGATAACGAGGGGAGCGACGACGAACGAATCGACATGGACGTGAATTTGGCCCTCAGGGACCAGGAACGGAGGCGGGAGCAGTTTCTAGCGGCGCAGGAATCGGATCAGGAGGTGGACGAGTGGGAGCACCAACAGATCAGGAAGGGGGTCACGGGGGCCTCCGCCCTCGCCTCCGATTTGTTGTACACTGACTACCAACCCGAACCTACGGCTGTGGCAGCCCCCGTGCAAGCCATGGACCCCGGGGTCCCCCGGACCCCGCAAATGATCGCCGATAAGTTGCGCGAACACTACCAGAACGTGTGCGAGTCACGCGAGGCCAATATCAACAAATTGCAACAAAATCAGCAAGACATTGAGCAAATTTCCAAAGAGTTGGAGGAATTAAAGACGAAAGCGCCAATCGCCGCTGAACGATTCAAATTCTATCAAGAACTTCGGGGTTATATCACCGATTTGGTCGAATGTCTGGACGAGAAAGTTGGCGTGATTGCAAGTCTGGAACAACGGGCTATGGACCAAATGGCCAAGCGCTCCGAGTGGCTGATTGAGCGCCGGAGACAGGACGTGCGGGACCAGGCTGAGGAGGCGACCAACAAGGCCGGGATGAAGAAGGTGGCGGAAGATGAGGAAAAGGTGCGGCGGGCGGCTGAGCGCGAGGGGCGGCGCACCAGGAGGCGCAGGGCGCGCGAGATCGGGGGGCAACCCAAGCACGTTGAAGGCATGTCCAGTGACGATGAAATCTCGCAACAAGACATGCTAAACTTTGACAAGGAACGCGAGCAACTCGATGGGGAAATCCAGGAGGTTTTTGAGGACGTGGTCGAGGACTACTCCTCAGTTGCGAACATTTTGATCAAGTTTGAGGAGTGGCGGGAGACCGACTTGGCGGCCTACAACGAGGCTTACGCCACGCTGTGCCTCCCTAAGGTCGTGAGCCCCCTTGTACGCCTCGACTTGATTTTTTGGGACCCGTTGAACGACTCCGTCGACATCGAAAAACTGGATTGGTACCGAACGTTGGCCCTCTACGGCCTACACGACGACGAAAGTGAGGCAACTCTAGCCCAGGACCCCGATATCAACCTCCTCCCCACAATAGTCGAGAAAATAATCATTCCGAAGCTAACACAATTAGTGGACCGGTGTTGGGACCCCTTGTCCAGCTCACAGACGTTGAAACTGGTGGGGATTATCACTCGCTACGTTCGCAAGTTTCCGACACTAGGGCCGGCGAGTAAAGCGTTGAATAATTTGTTCAATGCCATTTTGCACAAAATGAAGTGTGCCCTCGAACATGACGTTTTCATTCCGCTTACACCCAAATTGATTGAGAGCAAGTCGCCCTTTTTTCAGAGACAGTTCGCCAGTGGATTAAAGTTGCTGAAGAATATTACGAGTTGGCAAGGTGTGCTCAATGATAATACGCTCAAAGAACTGGCGCTGAATTCGCTCCTGAATAGGTATTTGTTGAGTGCGGTCAAGTTTTGTTTGCTGACTGATGCCGTGTCCAAAGTTAGTTTAATTAGTTTGATTTTGCCGAGGGTTTGGCTGCAGGGTAATACTCCCGAGTTGAAAATGTTCAGTTCGAGTGTGCTGAACCTGTCGCAGCAGTTGGATAAGAATAATCCTCTACATTTGGAAAGTATTGATATTTTAAACAATATTCTTAAAACATTGCGCACTTGAGTGGTTTTGTGTGATAATAAAAAGAAATTTTAATGTACCTACTCGTTGATTCTTTTATTAAACCTTAATCACTAACAGATAACAAGTAGAAAAGCATTGTGGGAGTCTTTAGTCCTACACCAATTATTTCACTCATGAGACTAATAACATGGCTCCGTTTGTTTTTCTGTTCACTTGCATTTATTCTGATTCAGGTCAGTATTCAACAAAGTACATCAAAAAATTAAATGTACGTTATTTCAGTCACCGTGCAAAAAAGCCGAACTTTGCGAATCAAACAAAATCGTTTTATTTGGCACATTTTTTAGCAATGTGGTGAACAATGCCATAATGTTCGTCAGGGTGCAAATGCAAATGTACAGAAAAATTTTCGTCGAGTACGATGTGGCAAGCTTCGAGAATTTTAGCATTTTAACGGACATTTTTAATTACGGTTATGAGATGCAAGATAACTTTTGGAACATTATTCGTTTAACTACGCATTCTTATTATGCTAACAATGAATAAATGAATACCAGTCAAATAGCGCGCTTTTTTGAATTAGAACATAGAATAGAAGACCGGTAGAGGTGACCTGACCCCAGGTGGAACAAATTAATTACGATCGTTACAAGCATCTGATTCAATTCTGGTCCCTTTTTACGTGTTACTGAAAGCAAAGATAGCATCACAAACCCGCTAATTATCGAAAATTAATTAATTTATTAATTTTTTGATGGTGAATTTCGTGCTGTCACGTTGGCAGCACAATATCTAACGGTTTTGTTTTGTTTTGCCCAACTTGAATTTAAATGCCCGTTTTCTTGTTGGTGTTCTTGTAAAAAACAGTGATTAAAACTTGAAGGTGATAAAATAATCGCAATTTTGAACAATGGGTGGCCAAGAGAGCAAAATCGAGCAGCCTCCAACTCAAGACGAAGAGCGGCAAGAGGAGCCCCAAAACGTGAGCACACCATCTACCCCCATTTTAACCCCTTTGGATCCACGATCACCTAGTGCTAACATTGCTCGGACACCTCTCGAGGTAAGAAAATCACTCAACATTACAGTGGTTTCAATAAAATATTCCAGCTAATTCTGAACAGTAAAACCATTGAAAACACACCTAAGGTCATTGAAAGTGAACCTGAAGACGCTGTGAATGTGGTTTTGGGTATTGACCCGCGTTCCCCGACTGTGGAGTTCAACAGGACCCCTATAATTGTGGGGGCTGTCACTAAGGAGAAGCAACCAAAAGTTTTGAAAAATAAAAATTTGGATAACGTCCGCAAGTCCGAAATTCAGACAACTCCCGTGGCTGTTGAACGCAAATCAGTTGTGCCACCTAAGCTTCTGAGCACTAGTCCAGTTTCATTAGTTACCAACTACAAGAGAAAGTCTTTTGTTGGGCTTCTTGAAACTAATGTTGATTTTACAGAGACTGACTTGGACACTGTCCAAGCTAACTTAAATGCAAGCTTGCCTGTTGAGATACCTGAAGACTTGCCGTCTAACAAGCTCAAAAGCCAAATGGAGAGTTTGCAGTTAGACTGTACAAAATTAAACGAGGAAGCATCAGAGCCAAAACTTGCAGATGAGAAAGAAATTAATGTCACAGCTCAAGTGAAGGATTTCGATAAAAAACTCACAAGTTTGATTTATGAAGATGAGAGTGAAGATGACAATAAACTCACTCTGAGACTGGCGAAGCTTAGGGAAAACAACCGCACGCCTCTGAGCGACCGAAATTCCAATGAAAACAATAAAAAGGTGGTAAATAGATTAAGAGTTAGTGATAAGCCAAGGAAGTCTGAGAGTAGAATTCCAGTTTTGAAAGACAATCAGCGACGAGTTAGCGTCCAGTGTGAGAACACTCCTCCAATGAACATGCGTTCTAAAATACCGCACTGGGATGCAGACAAGACCCTGATTATTTAATTACAATTTTCGTGTTCCCCATTTTTTACTTTAATAGAATTGTGCTTTTTGTAAGCTAAGTCGTGTGTATATTTCTGTCTCGATTAAAGCCAGTGTTACATGAAACGTTGTTTTCTTCTACCTGTTTCATTCAAATTAATTGAAAAAATTTCAGAAATTATAAATATAATTATTGAACGGTCGTATAGGCAACCAAATATACTTAGAACACCTCCATTGGCGGACTTGCACTTGATTGTCTAGGGATTTTTTTTATAACCAAGTCATGTGTCACAAAATGCAAATAAAATTGTGTTTAAATTTCAAAAATCATTATTAATTAACATGCTTGAGGCCATGGGGAGACGAGTGAGCAAGTTAAAATACTACAAAACCGCAATTTTGGTGGTCTTCTCGTTTCTATTCGGTTGCATGTTGACAATAAACCTAACCCCAATTGACAAGACTTGTCGAATTGAAGATTCGGACAGAGAATACAACATAATGCAAAATTCGAAGTTAAAAAACCCAGACCTCATTATTTTAATTCTATCAGCCCCCAAAAATTTGGACAGGCGTAATGTGATTCGCCAGACGTGGCTTCAGCTCGTTGACACGAACGCTGAAGATGAGAATATCAAATTTAAAATGAAACATTACTTCGTTATTGGAAGTTTAGGTTTGTCTGTTGATGATATTTTACATTTAACTTCTGAACAATCCCAGTTTAGTGACATTTTAATTCTTCCCATGTACGATAGTTACGAGAATCTCACAATGAAAGTAGTGAAAAGTTTCGAGTGGCTGGACGAGCAGTTTGATTACGGGTTGGGGTTCAGATACGTCCTCAAATGTGACGATGATAGTTTTGTGCGGCTCGATAAACTATCAACGGAGATTGCAAATGTGGAGTTGATTTATCTCAAATCTGACTTGAAATACGTTAAATCGTTGGCTGAAAACGACGCGTCCCCGTTTATTCGCTCAAACGTACAAATCAATCGGGACGGCACCAAAAACGAACTGCAGTTATACTGGGGATATTTCCACGGGAGCGCCAAAATTAAAACCGCAGGAAAGTGGAAAGAGCCCAACTGGATAACTTGCGACAGATATGTACCTTATGCCCTTGGTGGAGGGTACATTTTATCAAAAAAACTCATATCATTTATTGCCAAAAATCGAGATAGTTTTAGGTAAACTAGACACAAAAAAATAGAAACATCAAGAGTGCTCTGAATTTATAAACGTATGTCTTGCCTTCTCAGTCATCTGTCAAATTTTCCAATTTTTAAACATGCCTTACGTTAAATATTGATTAAAACTAATTCTTCTAGGACTAACTAAAAATCGAGAACATCGTTACATTGTTCTAACAGCTCTCTGGTTAAATAATAATCATTTCATTGAACACACCAATTTAGGCAAGACATACGTCCATGAAATTTTCACAGCACGCTTGACTCTACGTTTTCATTTAATTTTTAAAAAGTAAAAATAAAAAAAAATATTTTTAGGCAGTATAACTCTGAGGATGTGAGTGTGGGGGCTTGGCTGGCCCCTGTCACGAATATTTTGCGACTTCACGACATACGATTTGATACAGAGTGGACTACACGAGGTTGCCAAAATTTCTACTTAATCACCCACAATATATCAAAGGAAGAAATGCATAAAATGTACGATAACATCCTCACAACGAATAATTTATGTAGCGCGACTAGCATAAAAAGACGCCATTATTTTTATAACTGGGCTGTGCCCCCTAGTCAGTGTTGTAACCTCAAAGAGAAAGAAAAAACTTAAAATTGTGTTTATTCCATTTTTACAATAAAATCAGTCATCATCTGACTGCGAGTCTTTCTTATCATCGGCCACTTCCGGTTGCTTGTAATGCCTATACTCGGGTTTCAACTCCCACATATTTTTATGGGGATTTTTTAAATTGTAATTACACACTTCCTTGAGGATTTCCTTTAAATACGTAATTGGTTGTTTGGTAATCTTCACTAAATCCCTAATATTGTAATATTGATGTTTTTCAAATGCCGCAAATAACATTTCCAAGACAGCGTCTTTATCGTCACGAGCCTTTTTGCCCTCAGCTTTTTTCCTCTCCATGTATTCGATCTAAAAGTATTATTAAACCCAACCGCAATTTTACCTAACAAATTTTTACGTTATTTTTGTGATCCGAGACTGGTTTGTAAGATGTGACGACTCTATCGAGTTGTTTAACTTTGCGTGTCGGTAACGACGCTTTCCTGATTGACTCTAGTTTAAGCTTCATATAGCAGTTATCGGCATAAGGCCTACATTCAAGTTTTTGGACGATTTTGCCCTCCATGTACAACTTTTCCGTCTCAGGTACAACAGCATCGGTTTGAGTGGCTACAATTAACAATTAACTGTGGACCGGTTAACTAATTTCGCCCTACGTATCACGTGTGAAAACACTCCTAACGTCTGCTGTGTCACTTTGGACACGTCTAAGCGGTGGTCTTTGGGGATACTTTCCTCCCCAGGTTCATTCAAGTTTAAAATCGCTGAAGATAGGGTTAGTGACACCTGCGGGGGTGTTCCGTTCCTTTAAATAATGTTAAACAATGCTAGGTTTAAGGGTTGGGGCTTACTTTGTGATTTTTAGCTTGCCAACTTCCATATCACTGGGGGCTTTCTCCCACCTGTTTGCCACGTATTTTGGGACTTTAACCAACCACACGCCACGCGTTGCATTAGACAAGTCTAAATCTCGATCAATATGCGAATCTTTCGACATTTTTGGCTTTAAATTAATGGTTACACTTGTAAATAACAAATATTTTTTATGGGTTATGTATGTTTAAACGTCAAAGTCAACTGTCAAGTGGCAGCAGTGGCGTTTTGAATTTTTGTGGTAAATTAAATAAAATATTGAAGTAATTTTAACAATAAAGACTTGTCTTTTAGATAATTAGATGTACATAGTTTTGTTAGCCCCACAAGAGGCAATAATTATTTGCAATACTATAGCCAAGAATCAAGTTATTGAATAAAAAAAAAACTGGAATGCAAATTTCGAATAGACCTCACCCTCAAAAAGTTAAATTAATTAATCATTTGACGCATTTATGAAAAAGATTACATGTCCTAACAAAAAACACGGAGACTGACCTCAGAGTATAACTTTATTACACACGCGCGTTTGTTTGGTTGCCTAACATTTGTAAATTTGAATAAGAAAGCAATAAAATAGTGAAATAAATGGACTATTACTAAAAATAAATGCGAAACGTTTTCGAAATACAATACACAGAAGTACAAAACAGGGCAAAATGTTCAAACATGTCAAAATTGTCACAAAACAAGAATACAAATATAGGTTCTTCGTCTTGCCTTCAATATGTTGTAAAAATCACATATTTGCAAACTTCACTTAGCAATAATAAGCGTAAAAATAAGCAAATTTTTATCAGAATTGTTAAAAATACAAATTCGAATAACGTGTTACCCACTTTATCGCACCGCATTTTACAGTAAGAGGCAAAAAATAATATGCACTCACCGTTTGCATCTACCTCCTACATATTTGTCGAAAATTCCCCCACCGTCACACAACGGCTTACTGTAATTAAAAAAATGTGTCATTATATTATATTATTAAAAACTGTACAAATTTAGTGAAATATTTTTTGGAAAATGTGTTGGAGACTAACCCTTTAATCCGGATACTTTGTACTGTCCCCGTCCCCGAAGTTCCAAAATCACACACTACTAAATGTTAGGCAGTCAAAAATTCACATCACACACTAAACACTGAAGACAAGCCCGTGTTTTGAAAAGTTTTAGCAATTTTTTAAATTTATTTTAAGTTTTGAGACGTCCATTCGCGACAAGAACGAGTCACAAACTGAATAAAATTAAACGGCACATCGGTAATTGTGTAAGAACATGGATAAATCGTCATTAACAAAAAACATAATCTGTTTTGATAACGCGAGGCAAACGTGCGAACTAAGAGGGTTTTTCTGATTCATCGTTTTTTTGTTGCATTACTTACACTCAAACAAATCGAAGGCCAGGCGGTTTTGAAGAAATAAATTTTATGCAAAGTACGGAAACACTATTAACTATTCCCTAAATTCGATTCTAACTTGTAATTTAACTGCTCCCAGAAAAATATTCATTTGGTTGCACGGTGTCATTGCACGTGTCATTTTTGAAAGTTGAAATTTGCAAAATGATCCCGGACTATGCGAGCATATCTCACGCAATGTTCCGGTATCCGGACATCGGAACGTCTCAAATGGGGTCCCACATTACGATTCTGAGACCCCGGGACATTGTCGTAACGTAGTTAATTCTGCTAAAACACATAATTTTAATGCATTTGTAGTCCACCCCCTCCGATGTGATTTCCACAGCTGCTTCTTATTTCGTACAATCAAGAAACTTTATTTAAACAATTTGTAAACACAATTTTGTAGAACTCAAATGATCAGAACGAATCAACTTGGACACGCAGAGCCAAATTCTTTTTCCGAATTTTGAGTTTTTGTTTAGGCCCAGCTAACATTTGGCGGTTCCCGCAGCAGTCGTTTATTTACGGGAATGGTATTAAACACTTTACCATTTCTGGAATTAATTTCTAATTTAAGCGACATACATGTACTTGTATATTTTGTACAGCTGGATAATTGGGGTGTCATTGCTGGTGTTTGAGGTCAGTCTCAGTCAGTATTTTATGAAGGGTTTCGCCAAACTTTTCACTCTTTGCCCCATCATGGAAGGTAAAAAATGCTCCACAGAGTCTCTTTCTGACGACAATTCTTCCAGGAATAACACTTTCGATGGCATTTTACTGCATAATTGCTACTTTGTTGTACAGTATGATATGTGTATACTCTTTCGTGTATGTCTTTACCGGATTTCACCCAAAAATGCCCCATTCGTACTGTTCCGAACCCATTAAAACATACGGTTGTAAAACAAATTATACGAACTTTACCGACTCCCCCGAATTCATCTTCTTCTAGTACCTAATCAAGTAACTAAGCCAAAGACGCTTATAAATATAAATTTCAGCAATTACGTGGAAAGGTACAGAGACGCAGATGCAAATTACTACAATTGGCGAAACGCTGTCCTTTTGGTTTTTATTTGGCTTATAATTCTCTTCATCACTTGGTTCAGTATTTTGCGATACCATTGGGTGCCAGTTGATTTAATAATTCTAGCTCCCACCAAAAACACATTTTCAGGTCGTAATAATACACAGCGTTTCAGTTTTTTTGATACTAATCTACGCCGCAACTATTGGTCTAGTAGTGGATTCAAAGAATGGTGTTTTTCCGGGAATCACTCGAATGTTTGTTCCGACCACAAATGATATCCTCAACATTCGAGTAACAACCGCCTGAATATTGCCACAAATTTTGAATTTTTTTCCAGACTTGGATATATCCCTTGGAACAAAGTGTTGTAAGTCTTGGTGTAGGTGCAGGTCCCTTGATCACAATATGGTCTGTCTCTAAACTAAAATACTGGACTCCTTGTGACACTCTAACGATAAATGTGATCACATTTATTTGTAGTATATTATCAGCGATTGTTTTCTTCACTTCTGCAGGACTTTTAGCCGATCAGAAGAAAACAATCCCAGAAAAACAGGAAGGTGTAAAGGTTTAATTATCATTATAAACACATTTAAACTGGATTTTTAGAACTTCACGTTCATGTTTTGTACACTCCCCTATTCAACAACATGAAGGGAAATGGCGCAAGTAACTTCAGCGTGATTCTTTACTTCTATGTGTTATTTTGTAGCTGTTTATACTCTTTGGTAAGTCACTCAAACCGAAATGTTTAAATCATAGGTTTCCAGCTAGAATATGTCCAAATTTTGCTTCTGTACATAAGTAGTTACGTTCTAATCGATAGGAGAAGACGCAAAATAATTATAGTTGCTACCTGTTTATTTCTGTGCGCATTTTCGACGATTATTGGTGATTTCAAGGTAACAAAATAATAGACAAAGTTTTTTATTTTTCCATTATTTTCAGTGGGGTTTCGCTATTATTATGTCAATTAATAAGAACTTTATAGCAACTGCTTTACTTATAATTCTCACTTTTGAGCTACTATCAGTGTCATATTGTTACGGTTTTCGGAATTTTTGCGACGATATTGAATTTATGCTAGGTTTTGTTCCTAACTACTTTTTCCAAGTGACGTGGCTGCTGTTACCAGTAGTGTTTTCTGTAAGTGGAGTTTTTATTACCAAGGACATAACTATACTAATGTACGAAATATTTTTTAAAACAGTCGACTAAACAAGTATTCGACACAAATTACGAGTACAAAAGTATAAAATAGTTAGTAATAATACGAGTGCAAAAACAAGCTTAAAGATCGAAGGCTGTCCGAGAATTGTAAGCGTTTCGTATGAGTATTATTCAATTTTTTCAAATAGTGAAAATATTAATTTAAAACACGTTGCCATGGGAAACGTGTTTTAAAATAGTGTTTTAAATAAAAAATAAAACGTATTTTATGGGGCATTTAGCTTCACCTGAGATGATTCTGAACAAAATTCTTAAAAAAAGAATAAATAAGAAAACAAAGAATTGTTGAATTTTAAAGTTGAAAGCTCTTGCAGTGACTTTGTTTTTAGGTATTTTCTGTAGTGTCCCTTTACCTCAAATTTCACGAGATCGAAAACAACGTTGACGTAGTAATGTTGACTTTAATAATATTATTTATTATAATGCCAGTGGTTTTAATTGCCACTATCAAGTGCATTGTTGGAATAAGAGACATGGTAAAATTCTGGTAATGTTGCTTTACCTAATTTTTTGTTTTAGGGCATAAGAAGGGTGTTAAATCCTCGTAGGAACGAGTCAGATTGGGACACTGATTCGGTTCGTATTTCACCGACAAGTTCAATATTAGATATTCATAAAGATTCCCTCCATAATCTGCGAGGTGAAGTCGGTAGTGAATACGTATCGACTCAGAATATTTCAATCGCGTCGGAGACGGATTATGCCAGCATGAAAAGAAGACAGAGCAAAGCGACTGGCTAGAGAATTGTTTTTAATAAAGTTCGTTTCATGAAACTCTCTTTTACAAATTTCATGCAAGTCAGCATTCGAGGACTCCCGAAAAACCACACACGTGTTAAAAACCCTCCTTTTAAATCGCGTTTAAGACGTTTTAAGAAGAGTTCAAAACATATTGTGATATGCGTGACCTGACATTTTTCCTCCATGATTGATGATTGAAAAATCATTCCCAAATCCAGGTGCATTTTTTCACTTCCTTGCAATTTCAGTCGCGTGGTTAACAATATGGCCATTTCCTAATCAAACCATCCCCTATTAAACGAAAAAAGGGCGGTTTGCGCGTGCTTTGCACGCTCTCATGGGGATGCTAATAATAAAAAAACGCAGGGTGCATTTTACGTGTGTTATATACTTCTAGATTTACATAGGGGTGTTGCACATACAATGGCCTCAACGAAGGGGATTTTTTGCTGGGGCTATTTTTAAAAGATGTGGGGATTTTTTGCAAGGGCACGTGTAATCTTGACATAAGGTGCGTGTTTTTTGGACCTTTTTTCAGGGCTTAACAGGTAAGTGTTTTTTATGCCCGGTTCAGGTGGCTGCAGGTTGGTGTTTTTTCTGGATTTAATTTGAAAAATAGTGGGACTCGGTTCTTGGAAATCGGCTGTGTCACTAAAACGGAATTCGGCTTTTTCTCAACTTGGCGGTAAGTCACATTCAGTCTTTTGGCAACAATAATGGACCGAATAACCCTAAGTAGCCGTGTGCAGACCACCACCTGCCGTTTACTGACCGCTGGCTGCGGTAAAAAATGAAGAAGTGTGCCTGGACAGCTTCTGGTTACCGAAAAGTTCTGCAAGATTTTGCCTGAGTCTAATAACACTTAGACAATCAATTATTTTGATAAATCACAATTACACATTGTAATAATTGAACCGTCAGGGATTTATGTGGTCAATGCGTTTTTTAGATTTATCATGATGTTTACGGTTCAGCTGTAGGATGCTTTTAGGAAGGACAATCGACAGGATCAGATAAGTGTGGATGAGATCTTTCCAGCAATTTACAAAAACTGTTTATTCGGAGACATGTATAGAATTGATTGGGCAAAAAATGCAAAGATAAGATCGCAGAGATAGTGGTGGCAAGTTCCCCATTTAAATAGTTGAACCTTAGTGTTTAAAAAATTATAATAAATAAAAAAATTGCAAAAATTGTAAAATGTGTATGGTACTTTTGTAATGGCACAGAAGCGACCCACATTTTTTACATGTGCCCAACCTTCCATTTTTAACAAAGAGATCGAAACGAAGCTAAACCTACCACTTTGAATAGGTTCGGTTCTATTGAAATTTCGCTTTTTTCTCGGTTTCAAAAATGTGCATCGACTACTTCAGTGAGTGGTCAAATCTTTTCATTGATGGTTCAGGCAAGTACTTATTGCTGCATACCAGGAGATTAAGGGCAGTCTCACCGTTTCCATTCAAAAAACCTTCACAATGTTTCTTTTTACCAACATTTGCAATCCATAATAACTCCTGGTGGATAATTATTTTAGAAGAGGAAGTGGAATTTTGCGGCCATATTTACGCACGGGACCACTGTCCACATATCACGAGACTGGGGTCCAGCACCTGGCTAGGGCCGCACATGTGCCATACAAAAGGACCTAAATCGTGACAGCCCGACGATTGTCACTGATATTTTATTTATTAGCCTATAGAACACGAGCGGACGTTTTCATTCGTTTTATATCGGTGGAGATCAAAATTTGTTAAAAATAAGCGTAAAAAGAGGACAAAGCACCAGATCGAAAGATACGGCACGAAGTCTGGAAATTGGAATTTGGAGAAAAAAAACATACTTTAAAATTTTGTATGTAACATTGCCACTAGTGTATTATTTTGTTTTCGCGTGATGGTTCAGCCTGCAGCCCTTAAAACAAATAAATAATTCAATATAAAAATTTCGAAAATATTTTATCAATTTCTTGGGATCTCTGACAATTTAAATTTGTTTTTATCAGAGAGGTTTGACCAAACTTAATGCAATAGACACCTATTATTTTTTATTATTTCCAAAATCTAATACAAGTTTAGTTTAGTTAATTTGTTTGGGTTTTCTCGAATTGAATATTATTTTTCAACAACAAAAAAACTGAGAAATAAAAACTTTTTACACTGATGTCTACTTGCTAGAGAAAACTTAGAGAAAAATTGACCAATAAACGTTAAAACCTACTGACTGCACCAATTAAGCTTAAGCATAAAAACGACGAAATAAAAACAATAAATAAATAAATTTTAGAAAGAAAAATGGCCAGGTAAGTGGTAGTTTATTATAGACACATACGTGTATAAATAAAAAAAATTGTTCATAACCTGTGAGTGAAGATGTACTACTTCTACTCATATTAATATTATTAATACTCACAAGAAAAAGAGAATTTACCTACCTCCCTAGCAGAACTGATTAAATAAATATAAACAATAATAAAGTGATATTATTATTATTATTAGTATCTCACCCATTTGTGAATAATTTCTTTCAATTACCTAATAATTGAACGTAAATAATATGAATAATATTATATGATCACTTGAGACAAAATGATAATAACAATTTATTTTTCTTACAAAAATGAGACGAGACTAATGTTTCAGTTAATGGTTTTTGGGTTAATATTTTTAGTTTAAATATTCAAAAATCATATTTTTTTTTCATAGGTTCAGTTCGGCATTTATACAAATTGGTACATTACAGAAATAAGAAAGTTTCATTTAGAAACTATTTTTTTTAATTTTGACGTTCATAGAAAATGTCGATGCGTAAACACAGCTACGTATCAAACTGAAAAAAATATAATATTCAAATATAGTATGAAAACAATAAGATTAAAAAATAGCCAAGCAATCTGTTTTTTTATAACAGATTTCACAGAAAAAGATGTGGAAAGCAGCTAGTTTTGTGTGCAGAAAATCACACATTTTTCAATTTCTAGTTAAAAACAAAATGTTCAATCTGCAAGGCATTTTAAATACAAAGTATAACTAAATTTGCAAAGTAAACAAAATCCCTTTTTTTGCACAACCTTATCTGACCTGACAGGGGAGTTTAATTTTCCATATTTTAATGATTATAATTATTACGGATTTTATAAAATTTGTTATTAGAAAAGTTTTTGACCTAACCTAAGTGGTTAATTTTATTTATTCTAAAAGTTATTACATATTTCATAAAACTTTGCTTGTTATTAAAAAAGCTCGTTCATTGTTATATTTTTGGTAAAGCAGTTTTGTTGACTGAGTTGAATCGATATTTTTTCTTTAATTCTAAAAAAACCTAATGTCTCTATCGATTTTCAAACATAATTTTTACAAAGTTTCAAAGGCAACTCAACGAAATATTTAAAGTTAGAAAAACGAACAAAGACAAAGGACAAAGCACGTTTCCTAAAAAGTTATTAAACATAGAAATTGTACTACACTTCTGAACCATTCAAACATCAAATTAAAGGTTTTTTCGTGTCTTGAAAAGCAAATTTTAAAAGTAAGTAAATGGCAACTTTATTCTTGTATTAAATTTTAAATTGCTTTCTGTAAATGGGGCCTCGAATGTTTTTGTTTCTCTTAAATTTATTACTATTCAATTATCTACTTGGGTTCCATCATTAGGTATTTTTTGATTAGTTTTATTATTGATTGTAAATTATTTTATTTTATTTTAATCAGTCTTAAAATTCTAGATTTAGTAACAAAACTCGGTGACATGGATAAAACATTTGTATAAAAAATACTGGATAAATTGGAAAACTTATTGTTAATAATAATTACCTACTATAATAACCTTTATATCTTTGCTATAAAATTGGATAAAGAATAATTGGTTCGCTAAGTTTTATAACCAATCAAAACCCTTTATGTCTGAAACCGGGCCAGATTCCGTGTTTGTGTTATTTTTGCTGATGTTTGCTTGTGAAAACATGATTTTATAAAGAACGCAAATGAAGTGTAGCCCTAATGCCCCATAATCACCTTAAATAAAGGCCCCGAATCTGGCCTTTAATCTGGAGTACGTAAGTACCGTGAAATGTCTATATTATTTACTTGGAAGCAAAATACCTACCGACCCGCACATTGTAGGCTAGCAAAAAAATAAAAAGTAAAGGAAGTGGCCTTACCACAATATAATAGCAGTTACCATATGCTGACCAAAAAGAGAAGCGATTTTGCCGCCGTGCCAACCAATTTTAACGACATCTCAAGAGAGAGAAAAATACAAAATAATGCCGAAAAATCTATCTACTTATTGAGCTTAGACTGTGAACGGTTGCGGTATCCGCAGACTGGTTTTTTACCATTCTGGCTAGAACTCGGGCGGACAGTTCTTTGATGGATTGGGTAGTTTTTGCGCACCAGGAAGAGGCTTCAGTGGAGGAAGTGGCCAAAAAATACGGCGGCCGGTGGAGGTTTGGTGATATCTCAAAGTGGGATGGGTGTGTGAGCTAAACGGAAGGACAAAATTGTGAATAATGATGAAAGGAATGGAAAAAAGGAAAAAATAAGTCAATGATACAATACTTTCGAGATGTAAAGTGACAGCTGATATGGCCGAGGATGGCTGTTTTGATGGATCTGTGACATGTACCATGGGCGATGGAAAATAATGCATTATGGAGGTTCTTTTAAAAAATAATTAGTTTCCTAGCAAGTACGAAAACTAACGGTAACGTGAACAGTTAAGCGAAAAAACTAAATAACGGTCAAGTTTTTTTTTTATAAAGGGTTGAACATCCCGTTACATTTCGAGTCACAAAACCTAAAAAAATGAAATAACGGTCAAGTGTTTTTTTTGTAAGGGGTAGAACATTCCGTTAGATTTCTTGGGATTGTCGGTAGAATTGAAAAGGGTTGAAGAATTGTTCGGACGGGAGTGCAATAAAATAATAAAGTTGTAAAGTTCCGACCGAATTTTTCGCGGTTACCGACTCTTATAATTAGTACGTTGTTGGTTAATTATCATCCGGGATGGTATACAAAAATAGTGCAAGAAGAATCACCCTCTGTGATGTATAGAGGGCTGTCAGAGATTTAGTTTTATTGACCGCAGACGTCGATTTTTTTCGTCGGCAGCTGCGACGACTTCAAGACCGTTAAAATGTCTCGAAGTTTTTGGATTCAGCACACCCCTCGAAAAAGTGTAAACGAGATGTATCGAATGTATTGATTTCTTCGGTGAGACGTGCTACTTAGGACACACATGTTGCGGATTCTTGCTTTTCTTTGATTGGATTTCGAATTTTGATTTTATAGGGAAATTGATTACTTTGTGTAAGTGGTGGCGTCATTAATAACGTTGATGTTGCTTCTAATGACATAATGGATTGGAAATAAATATAGCACGTGCCATTTGTTTCTCCGCAAAAGCCTGTTCCTACTATGTAATTATAGATTTTCCGTTTCACCATTTTGAAACATCTGGCATTGTTTTAAATCAATTTGTGGCGAAGTAATTTGGAAAACAAGCTCCAAATGAAGAAATTTTAGGGCAATATGGTCGGTGCATCAAGCTGTTTATTCTATATTTTTGCACCAGAAAAATTACAGGTTAATTAATAAGACATTTATAATTTTTTGTAAATTTTATTTTCTACGGGCAAGAAGATCTTAATCGTCAACACTTACAAGCGGTCAAAAAAAATAAAATATTGCAAATGTTAGTTTCAAAATTTTAATTCAACTACTTATTTTTTTTTCTAATAAAGTTAATAATTTATTTTTGTTAGCATTAATATTTATGACATTACTAAAGAATATTTTCTTTAACAAAATTCATAAATTTTTTTATACAAATTAAATACTTCTGTACATAATTTCTATTTATTAAAAAGATATACATTACGCATTAATACCTAGGTGCCAGGTCTTGTTAATGGTTAACTTAAGGTATATTAAAATGTAACAGAAAATTTTTAACTATTTTATTGCTATTTAATAAACTTTGCGACCATCCTTATTTTTAATGAAAATTCTAATAATACGTATTATGTTTTTTATAAAATGTAACAGATTTTTTTCTCTGTGTAACTATAAAATAATATTAAAAAAATAAAGCAAAAGAATTAAAAAAGAAGAAAATGAAATTAAAAATTTGTAAAAGTCATTGAGAATATTACACAAAGAGTTTTATTTTTTCGTTCTTGCTTTAGTTTATAACTGGGAGATTGTTCATTTTTTTCTATGTATAGGTGTTATATTAAGTATTTTCATGTTAACTACACAAATAATATAAAAAAATTGCAATAAAATAACAATAAAAACAATAAAATAAGCCAAGAACAAAAAAATAAAGCCCATTATATATAATAACCAATATTTTTAATATTTTATAAAATTATTATTATTTTATTTTAATTTTTTATTTTTTTTCTTATTACCAGAAAGATAAAGATGTGCACTATTAAAACAGTAAACAAAAAATTACTAATGGCGTCACAACTCAAAAACGAATGACATCATAAATGTCACAGTAATGTCAAAATGTACCATTTAAAAAAATAAAGTCGACCTGTTCGAGGATTTTTTTGAAAAATGACCATTAACAGAAATGTGAATTTTGTGTATTACTTTTGGTTCAATCTGTATAATGAATATAATTAACTTAATAACGATGATAGAATAAGATCCTAGTTCAAAATCAGTGAGGACCTAAAAATACTCTAAACAATTTTTTTTTTTCGAAATTTTGCTAAATAAAAATTTTACTAAATTATTGGGCCAAATACGGAATTATTTTGCTGCTACTATACTGATAATTTTTTTTATCCAGAAACGTAATTATTTCGCAAAAATTTGTCAAAAATAAACCTAAGAATTAAGGATTAAATCAGAAGTGGAGTCATTATTGCGTTTTTCGAGCCTCATCAATAGAATTTTTTTATAACAGCCATTTTTACAAAACACTGGGAACAACAAAATAAAACAAAATTTTAAATATAAACGTATGAGATTGAATTTTTAACGAGCAAGTTGACTAAATAACTTTTTGATTAAACGGAAATAATTGAGCAATAGTCCCAATTTAAACTTCCACTCGTTTCGAAAAAATTCTGTTTTTCTATTTAAAAATAGAAATTACTGAAAAATAAAGACACAAACTAGTTACATATGTAAAAAATACAGTCCGCACTCTTGGAATAAAAAGTCATAGCAATTATTTAATAAAAGAAAAATATGAATATGAAGAATAAAGTGCTTAATAACTTTGAAAAGTCTCAAGAGAACTAATAGTCAAACTAATTCTTTAAACAAACAATTTTAACATTAACAATTTTTGGTAAAGTTTCAGACGTACCATGTTATTTCTGAATTTCTCTTTGATTTGCTCTCGACGACATTAACGACTTATTTTTAATTTGAGTCAAAATTTTGTGGATGCCTCATTTTTCTGGCTGAAATAATGAATTAACCTTCCATGTAGGGCATCTCTAAAAAGTTGTTGGCGGATGTAAGTAGCTGATTTATGAATTATGTAACCCTAGACAAGCCAAGTCCCCATTTCATGGTTGATTTATCGCCGTTTCGTATCAATAAAACTTTCTGTGCGTTCCTCCAGTGGTAATATTAAACATTTTTGTATAAAACCCCACCCGCTATAAGAAATCTCGTCTAACAGCCGCCGGGGTTAAATCGGAAGGATCGAAAACACAATGAAACGAAAGAGAATTCGGACAATGGTGTGGGGTGGACACACCATTATTTCCGATGTTACATTTATCACCAACAATTGAAAATAGCGCTTTGGCCGTTTCGGACATTCGAAGAAACGCGTAATCCCGGCTTACGAGCCAATTTAATGGCTTTAATTGTCAAAATCCCCAAACTGGACATATGTATTATTTTTGAATCGAAGGGTGACATATGCGTGGGACGGCAATTGAACCGAAACGTGAGAACATTTCCGCACCACTGTGCCACCATCCAATAAAAAAATTCCGACATTAACGTGCGTGAAATTGGGATCGAATTGACGCGTGCTTTTTTACCCTCGAGGGGCGCTATTGACACCGGAAATAAAAAATTTGTAAGAAAAAACGGCACGCGACTTCCCCTCTTTAAAAAGAGGGGCGGTCTTGCGATCGGGGTTTTTTATGAGGGTACCTGTCGTCGAGGGGACTTTACACTGGCATATAGGGTTAAAGAGGGGAGCGTTTTTTATACTTTTTATAACCACGCCTCGTTTCCTCCACAAAATGGAGGCTTCAAATATGTTAAGAGAATTCAGAGGAGCGAACGGATTTTACTTGGATATTCGTCCACCCTCTGTTTCACACCCCAAGCGATTTATTTACCGTATTTACAACAAAGTGGTCGGCCATATTTCTTATTTCGCACAACAATATATCATTAAATAGTTTTATCACAACCGTACGGACCACTTTTCCATGAAAGTTATTGCAAGGGGTGAGTCATGCTGACCATTGGTCAGTTCAGTAGGGGATAAATGAATAATTGCAAACTGTTCATGAAGCTTTGTTCGGCGAGGAACGAATGTACCAAAGGGATAAAATTGCCGAAAAATGCAATTACAGGGACTAATTGATCGCGCCAGATGACGCCCATTGTACACACTGAAAATTCGTGTTTTTAACCAAATTTGATTGTTGGCAAATGCGGCGCACGTTTTCCTGCTTAGCACGCCAGTTTAACCTTTGCCCAATCCGGCGATTTTTTGTGTGTGTTTGCCACATGTGCCAAAGCCCCTTTTGAGTGTATTTTATTCCGTGTTCTCGTCTATTTCCCCCATTTCCTTAAAATACGGACTCATCCAGCATGACAGGACACATCGTGCCAAAAATGCAAGTGAGTTGGAATTAGGGGACGACGGTTTGACAGTGCAACCTCTTAGCTACTTCCGCCCCGTGTAACAAAACTGACGACATTTGACCCAGCGAGCACGTGGATATTCGATGCAGTTGTTGAGGCCTTCGTGATGCGTGAGGAACCGCCCCTTAGCTTTCGAGTGGTTCTTTACAATGGCCTTTTTTCAACTAAGTAAATTAAAGCGGGGATCCATCTACGAACTTGATCGGAATGGCCCATGGGCGGGATTATTGCCCGCAGTGGATGGGTTTTTAATTGATTTCGTATTTTATTTTCAATATCTAGGCAATTAAAAATTAAATTAAATTTTTAAAAATTTCTTCAGCCATAACTCACTGAATTACGAACACATTACGTTATCTCAGGCAGTGTTTGATATTGTTATTGAACACGAAACTCACTTAATTTGCGAGATTTTGTCGAAATAATAAAAAAATGACCAAATGAGGTCTGGACTGATCTATTTCCAGCTCTTGTTAAAGCCAGAAACTCATATTTTTCACACCGATTCCATTTTAACGGACGGGACACTTTGCACAAAATTTGAGATTTTGCAATTTTTATTAACAGTATCAGAAGAAGTTAATTTTTCTTTAAAAGAACTGAGTACCAATCAAACTGTTTCCAACCTACAGTTGGAGCCATAATTGTAAAATTTGAAATACGAGCAAGAAAAAAAATACAAATTGGTGACGGACGGGACCACATTTTTACGTTGACGAGTCGTAAAATTCTGTTAACTTAAAAGCCAAAGGTGGAAGTTTTGAAACTACGAAATCAAAGAACAAAGCAATGTGTAATGATAATGACTTCTGATTAATTTACTTTTTGTACATGACGGACGGGACAAAAACCTTATGTATGAAAATAACTGACGAATATTTATACAGCTTTTAATTATATTAATTTATTTAAGACTAACAATATTAAAATTAGACAGTGGAAATTAAAAATTCTTGGTCTTGTTTAACGACGTAAGAAATAAGAACACCATTTACATATTTACAATAACGGGGGGGACAGCAAAAGTTACGTAGATAAAAAAAAACAATATTACTTCTCAATTTCCATTTTCCAAACTACCAGAAACTGTAAAAAACTCTTCGAAAATTATTCATCAGTTGTAGTACGTCAGCTGTCAACATAGTATTTTTTATTATCGCCTACAAGGCAATGTATATAAATTTTAGAACCCAATGGATTACTTCAATTTAAAAGGTAAATACATTAAACAGAAAACGAATCCTGTATTTTTAAAGAAACTTTACATTCTAAAATAATTTTGAAAATTTCTGGTTGCATTAAGATTTTACGATTTTTTGGCCGTATTTACTAAAAATTACTTTAAAAAATGCTTCAACAAAACTGTTGCAGCGCAAATGGAAGATCAGATTTATTCTAGCGAATTGCGGGGGCGTGTAAATTTTATATCTTATTAGTGTTTATTTATAAATCGCCCAAATTCGTGTCTAATTTGTGTAGTGAAATAAAATTGTTTCAAATAGTAAGAAAATGTTGGGGGTCTGTTTTATCGCTTACATCTTTTTTCGTGTAAAAGACAAGTTAAAGAGACATTAACGATGCAAGAATACGTCTATAATTAGCCGCTTATGAGTTGAGACGCTCGGAAATGGGGGAAATAAAAATAGGATTGCTCTGCTACTGTTTATTATTTGGCTTAAACAATAGTAGGTATAATACACACAACTATGTTACAATAATCTTTGATTGTTGCTCGAGCTATAGAAAACATTGAAACTTATTTACAAATACAATCATCAGTCTTATGTCATGGCCCCACAAGTATAAAAATATGACAATAAAACTCGACTATTTACTAAAACCACTACGACAAAACGTTACAGACAAAAATAAATTAAAAATTGACCTAATTCGGCGAAAGAAAATATTTGGTTCAGCTGTGGAGTTCCAACCCGTACATCTCCATTTGTGGTTAACAAAAATAAATTGCACGTAAAAGCGTAAAATAACTAGATTGAGAAATCGGGCCGCGGCCCCGTATGACTAGTTAAATAAAAAACACAAACCTAAGTCTAGTTAACTCTAATCAGTCTTAATTTACGAATGAGAAACGCGTGCAATATGCAAAAAGAACGATACTTTATCGGAGCATTCCACCCCGCACATGTTGCAAGTGAACGGGTTGTGGAACCCGTGGTAGCCCATATGGATGGTGTAGAGGACGGCGTCCCCGAACGCGATATTACAATATTGGCAACTGTTACCCTCCTCCTTGTTATTGTTATTATTACTATCAGACTCCTCCTTCTTCGCCTCCTCTTGGACGACCTCCACGTTACTAAACACAGTGGTGGACGTCTCCTCGTCCTCCTCCTCCGACTCGACTTGAGTCGGATCGACCTTAAACGCCGGCCCTTTGCGTCTACTCTTCTGCTCCCCGGTGTAACTACACCCAGGTTTGCTCAAATCCAGAACCCTGGACTCTTCCTGTGAACCCCCGGCCGCCAACTGACGCTCGCGGATCAGTTGTTGCAACAACTGGGCGTTGGGGAACCCCCCAAAGAAGGGATAACCAGGGAAAGGTAGTTGTTGTTGCAGGTTAAGGAACGGGAGCGTTTCCGGTTTCGCCTCTTCGGCTTTAGGTTGTGTCTTAATTTTGGGACCCCGACGCGTCCCATGCACGTCGATGATGATGTCCGGACACGGGTTTCCTTCCTCGTCCAAAACCACGTTCGGGGTGTGTCCATACCGCCTCAGGTGGATCTTCAAAGAGTGGCAATATTTGGTAGCGTAGCTGCAATCCCGGCAACTATAACGGTAGACGTTCGAGTGCGACTTCATGTGTGAGTTTAGCATGGACTTGTTCACACAAGTGTAGTCGCATTTGTTGCATTGGAACGGTTTGGACCCGGCGTGGTTGCGGAGGTGGTACTCCAGGTGGTGCTTGTACTCGGTGATGAACGGGCACTTGGGGCAGGTCAGCCGCTTGTCCTCCCGGATGTGCACCTTGCTGTGGTTCCACTGTTCGAGTTTGGTGATTGCGACAAAATCGCACTGTTTGCATTTGAAAGTTTTGATTTTCCCGTGCGAGTTGACTTTCGGGACGCGCAAGCTCTGCTCGTCGTACTCCTCGGCGTCGTTGTCGCTCTTCCCCGACAACTCATCCACGGAGTGTTCGCTCGTTTTGGACGAGAACAGGCCGCTCTTCTCCAGGGACATCTCCAGGCGGCGGAGGTGGTCCTGATTGTCGTCCGGCTTGCGGTTCGGGGACGCGCAAGGCGTGAGGGTCGTCTCCATGTCCTTCTCCTCCTTCTCGCTCTTGGGGGAGACCAGTGGCTCGGAGTTGGGGGGTGTTAGGGGGTTGTGGTTGTAGGCGAAGTGGGGCACGATGGGAGTGGAGTAGAAGCGGGCCGGTTGCGTTTGCGGCGATTGATAAGAGTGCTGTAAATCCTGGCTCGTATCACTGCTGGGGGAGGATGAATGGAAGTCGCTTCCGGAGGTAACCCCGGAATCGTTCTTATCTTCGTCCATTGGTTCGCGTTTCTGGAAAAAACGCGTTTCATTAATCGCGTGAGCGTGGTTTAGCTCCGACTTAAAAATAGCCAACTGTAGTAATAAAAACATGTTTTGTTTACAACCTAAATTCATATCAATGACACAACGGAGATAGACAATGTTAGAAACGCGCATTTTGAGAACTTACCACGATCTGGGAAACGCCGAATTGCCAGGCGGTGTGGGGGGACCGCGGTTCCATCACTTGTTGGTAATTGTTTAAAGTCCGGACTGAGCCACCCCTCATGCAAGCCGAATTCATGTCTTTATCTATCATTTCACATGCACTGCAAAAAACACCAGTAAAAATCGCGGAAAAACATTGGGGAAAAGTTTCAGTACCTCGAACAGTTTTTTAAAAATACTACACTCGATAAAAAACAATGATTAAATTTGAGAGACACTACACTACGTCCCCGCTCGAACATGAATGAAAAATAAGTTTCGGACCATGCCAAATCACAGATAGCCATGTCCAGTTCCTCCCACCCCAAACGGCTTGACTTCACCCCTCCAATACAGACATCCCCTCCATCGGGCGCTTTCAAAAGCTCCACGATTTACGATACTCGCCATAATAAAGCTTTATATTAGATTAAAAAAGTAATCGTTATTTTTGCCAAAGAATAATAAAGCAAGGCAATAAAAACTATATTAAAAATAGTTAAAAATATTGCTGGGTATTAACATTACAACCGAGATATTAATGCCAGTTGATCCATTTCCTATTATGACAAATCAATATGAACGCCTCCGTTAAGACTCATTTTTTATCCAGAGAAAGTGAAGCGCTAATGAGTGGAAAAAACGTTTTTTATTATTAATCCCTCAATTCATCCTCACAACAAAAAATAACAATAAACATAGGACTTTGGTGGAGAATTAATTTAACAAAATGTTTTAACAAAGATCTGTTTTTTGGTATTGCGTAGCTTCGTTTTAGTCACAATGTAACAGAATTTCACCACAGGTGCTAAATTATCACATTTTTTGCGTGTTTTAAAACTTGGATAATTCAAGTAATTATGAATTTTTGTTTTTTTTAATTTATTACATTAAAATCTAAGAATTCTAGGCTTTATAATTTTCGTAGCTTACTGCAATCAAGAAGATAAAAAAATAAAGAGATTTGTTGAATACATTACAATTTTTAAATGGAACATTCTATTTTTTCTTTTGCATCTAAAAGACCTTTAAATTGTGACTCTAAAAACATTGCTAATCCAAAAGATATTTAACTTTAAATATTAAAAACAAAAACAATGACTATTGTTTCCGTAGTCGAAGAGTGAACTTTTTAGTTAATAATAACATTAATAGCCATTATTCGTCATTTTTTACAGTGAAATAATTTTTTAGTTTAGGTTCTAATATTTATAGTAAATTTTTAAATTCCCGTATAAACTTCAACAAATGATCTGTGGTGGAGATGTTATGGTATGGTCGTATGACAATCTTCATGAATAATGTTCATTGTTGCTAAAATCAACTTTTAAAGTCAAATATCTTTTTAGTTATTAAATTTAGGCATTTAAAACTTTATGTTCTTGGATAGACATTTTAAAAAAAATTGAGAAGCGAAAACAAAAAATAGGGTGTTCTATTTAACTTTTTCAAATTATTCAACTTTATTCAACAAAATCGACCAACAGAAGTTTATCAAAATCCGTACTAAAAGTCAAATCCAAAAATGCAACAAAATTTAGGGTGTTTCCTTTAGAAAACTAAACTTCAGTGTTTTTTTAATAAAAAAAAGCAAACAAATTATAAAGTTTAATCCTGATTTTAAGTGTTTCATGTATTATTTTTTTATGTGAAGTGCTTTAACGAAGTACTGACGAAGGCCGTCAGACCGAAACCGATATTCTGACCTAAATAAAAATTTAAAATTGAGAGGAATTTTACTTAACATCTTAATATATTACCCCAATTTGAGGTATAAAACCAGAAATTTAGTGCCCAAAAAATGCACGTGAAAAGAGGCAGTTTCAACTAAAGGTTTAAAACAGAAAGTATCAAATTTTTATATAAAAAAATGGCACTACAATACGTTTGGGTTAAAACTTGCCAACACCAAGGGTAAAAGTGCAAGTTCAAGTTTGCAAATGCTGGCAATCCCGGGAACCGGCAGCAATTTTTGCATTTATGGCGGATTAGCCCGTTTGTGAGATAAAACTTGTCTGGAGCCTGGATGGTCAAGGGTTGTTTATTGGCTTTCTATGCCGTTTCTTGGAACCCTTTCTTCCCAGAGCCAACTTTTACCTGCGGCGACTTTACGGTATGATACAAAAATTTCGTTAACAATACTCGTTCCAAGGATCGAAGTCGACATTTACATATTTATGGAGCTTTACTCTTTTACTTTTGCAAAAACGCAATAAAACTTGGACATGCAGATTTGTCAACTTACCCCGACTGTTCGAAATTTTTGCACACAAACAACAAACTTTGAAGTGTCTTTTAGGAATGTCAAAGACTGAATGTGATTTTATCAGTGGTTTGTATGAATATATGGAACGAGCATATGAGCCACCCCTTACCCCCACCACCGGAGCCCCAACCAACAAAAACGAATTCAAAACATCTTTGTTATGACCAGTTAAGCGTTTTTCAATTGTGCTCATTGTTTTCTAAAATTAGGAAAGTTGGGTGGACGCGAGGAATTCGGTTTAATTGTGCGAAAAATAAAAATGATAAAATAACGGGATGGAAAAAACTATGACGTACAATAAATAGCCTGAAAATAGCCGTTGCGTAAATAGATTTAGTAAAAAGACATAAAATATTCCAAAATAATAAATAGAATAAAACAGTTAAAAGATATATTAGATCATGGCGGCTGCTGGACGAGTTTATGGAGAAAATTTCGAACGGTTGCTCAATCGATATCTGAAGAAGTAACATCAATCAAGTTTTACACGCATTTTATAAAAATAATAATAACACTTTGACTTGTTTCCTAAATAAATCAAATTAAGAAAAATATTTATTCAAACGGAAACGCAATAAAAAACTCTTTTAAAACAGCAATTATTAGACCAAAGTAAAAAGGTCAAGGTTGTCAATTCTTATCACTTTATAGAAAAAACATTGTGTTGTTGAGGAAGTTTTACAAGAGCAGAGTGTCCCTCTTACGTAAGTCTCGCAACTGATTTTCCAATTTTCGCGAATTCATATTTCAGTCCAGCGACCATTCGAGACCGTCTCGCTCTTTGTTATTTTTTCTCTGGTCTCCGTTCACCCCCTTACAATTTCACCCTCGCCGATTTGCTATTGGCCACCCCTGCACGCCACTAAAGCCACCCTCAAACGCTACCCTTTGCTATTTTGTTGTTTTTCAGGAAAAAAACAGCACAGTCATCGGGAGGAAAGTATTTTTGCACAGGCCGAGGGATGCTGTTGAAAGGGACGTTGTTTTTAGATGTTTGGGTTCGAAAATTTATCGATTAATGGGCAAACAGTGCAATGGGTCCCAGAAAATTTACTAAACATACAAACAATAAATGCACTGAATAAATACGTTATATCTAAAAATAACAGTTTTATTTTTTCTATGGCTGCACTTTGGTTTTCTCGGGTAAATAGCAAAAGATAGCGTAATCTTGGGGATGAGGATGTCGATAAACCAGTTTAAATAAAATTTCGTGATATCGGTGCATTTTCGACGACACATTTTTCACGTTTTGTCGTTACAGTGGAACCAACAACTCATTATTTAATTGGAGTTTAATGAGATCCAATAAGATGTCAACTAATCAAAATGATGAATTGGTGCAATTTCATGCTCTTTCTTCCGACACGATACCACTACAAAAATCGAACGCAACATAACAATGCCTACCACACTTGAACTAAAAAATACAATCGCCAATTGTTGCCACTTTTTTAATCCCGTTTATTTCAGTACGTGTATTATATTAATTAATCTTATATAACCGCATCTTCTGTTATCTTAATTCAAGTAAATCCAAAAAATTTTGGTCGATAACGCAAATTGCATTATTTTAATGTAGCGACACGATTTAAACAAGTTTGACCTTAGAATGACAAAAAATAAACGAAACGATGATGCATGCGTGATCTTTGCCCCAAAGTATAAAAAAATTAAACACATCAGTACCATTTTTAAGATCATAATCGAGCTTTTGGCAGTAAAAAGGATCAAGTTACATAAAACTGGACTTATTTATAGTCAACTAATCGGGTTTTGCAATATTTTCGCCAAAAAACATCCTTCTAGAGTCAGTGTTGGCATTTTAACCACTGTTTCAAGACTTCGGGGCCACCCTATATTTCTTTATTTGTAGTTTTTTTGTTTTAGGATTATGTAGCAAAAATTTATCGAATTAGTATTTTTTGGTTTCGTTTCCATTTGTTAATAGGTTAAAAAAGACGTCTTTTTATCTATTTTAGATACTTATAATTTATATTATTGGAATTAGAATCAACATCTTACACGTGCCGATAAAATAATTTGTTTATAACTTTATCTTCTGAACATATAAACGAATTTCTTATTAAATATTTTTTGTTCTAAAAAATTGTTGTTACAGCGTTGTAAATACAATACTTGTTGACCAACGTGACTTATAAAAATCGTCGATAACATGTCTTGCGTCCAAGGATATGTTTAAAAAATTCTTTAAAAACTGGGTTAATAATGTTCTCGTATAACACTATCAATTGTGGATTTTACTGGACGATAAATAATTATTCCAAATTGAATGTTTGTTAAAAAAATGCCACAGTTCTGGGAATCTTTGCAAAATATTTTGTTATCTCCACATAATGCACTTAAAGAAAAACAATAAGAAAGTGATTAAAATAGGAATCGTTTTCAACTTTCTCTGAGGCATAATCCCACTAATTACCTCCAAAGTGTTTTGTGCTTCTTCGAAAATTAATAATGTCCCAAATATTTACACAGCGACTAAAATTCAAATTATTATCTCTGGGGAAATAAACAGCAACCCTTTAATTTTTTCTGGTGGCATTTTATTGGCAGCTCTAAAATGTTGGTCCCGACAAAGCAAAACTTTCCCATTTTTTGTTATTTGTGATGTAAAGTGACAGCCAAATGTTCCTCGCCAGTGTGCAAAAAAGACAATAACATTTCTACCTAACAAAACCGAGTAACCGGACCTTAGAAAAAACATATTACCCTTTTCACAAAAGGGTGACTGACCCTTTCCCAAACCCATTCAAGGTAAAAGTAACCCTACACTCCACCATCTGTCCCTATGCAAAAGAGAAAATCGAGGGCGGATCAAGACGTGTTTTGACACTCTTTCGGTGCAAAAATCCGCCATTTTTATCGTCCCAATGCATCAATTTTCCTATCGGAATAATTCACCTGACAGTTAGCACCCCTATTTATCTAATCCCACGACAGGTATCACACAAAAAACACCTTTGGGTTTTTTACGTCGGCCCCTCAGTGAAATCTCACAGTGGTACACTTGCCGCGTTAGGGTGGGAAGCGGCTGTAAAAAATGACTTTAAGGATCACCCTAATAAGTAGTCTACTAAACGTTTTACACACCGCAAAAAATCGCCATAAAAAGCGGCTCCTGAATGGAGACCTCTCAGGTTGTCGGTTCTTGTTTGTTTAGATGGCGGAGATACGAGTTGGAGGGAAACGGCAGATGGCAATTGTGAATTCCGTTCTATTTGAGCGAAAAAGCGACTGATCTGATGAATTATTGCTTTTTTAAAGCCGGCCCAACATTCGGTAATCCGACACAATTGAGAGATTCCTGTGCAGAAAGTGCCATTCCAAACCAATTATTGCATATTTTTCGGGCGCATCATCAAGCTAATGAAACGGGAAGGATTGTGGCAAAATGATTTTTGGGGCCCTTAATCACTTTTAAATTATTTTACTCGAGACACATTATTACAAATTGCCGAAATTCGAGCCTTCGTGCTTTTTGATGGTGAAAAGTGGGAACAAACCGTAGATAGAGCAAACGATAGGCTTGATAAATTTGGACATGTTCGAGGAAATCTATCAACACAAAAACATCATTATTTTAATTACTTGGAAAACAGGGACGTGTGTGGACACATTTTTCAAATAGGAAATGCAGAAGATCGCTGCGTGTGTCGATTTTTTGTTATTTTTGGATTTTACGAACTTGCGTTTCTTCCGAGCTGTCACAATGATTGAAATCTGGCAGATGTATTATTTTAACATGTGCCTTATGCAGCGAACGCTCGCCGCAGTTTGCAGGCACTGGACTTCCAACAATATTTTTGACCTTTTTTGCATTATTCTCAGTAAAGCAGTTATGGCAATAATGATAATAATAATAAAAAATATGACTCCATAATTTATGAAAAATTGGACATGTGCATAAAAATATGTCTTTATAGTGCTTCAAATGATACTTGATTACTCAAGAAACGAATAATAAAGATAAGTTAAGTTTAGTTTAAAATTTGTCAATATGATTTTTCCCACTGAGCTGATAATTTAAATTTACTCCCAAGAATGTTGCATAGTCAGTAGGTATTAGCTGTTTCAAAACTATAAATATAAATTTCAGTGAGACATCTAATCACTAATAAAATAACTAGTTTACATTTTTATCAAACTTATTTAAAGAAATAATTTGGTAAAATGTAACGTTGACGTTTTTATAGATTTGAAACAGCTAATATATGCACCTAATATTTAAATCTTTATATTTTATATCTACATTAGATAGGTTATCATAAATACACCACGTGCATCCACATTTTTTAGATCTCATGATGGCTATACAGAATGTCCAAAAATTGGCGCAACAACTCACTGGTACATTGTTGAAAATCGGGTGTAGATTACGAGAAAAATCTTGAATAAATTCCTAAAAAAAATATAAAAAATTCTGCTACAAACTTATTTTCTCAACTTCCTCAGTTTTCATTATTTTTTAAGGTTTTTATGTTTACACTAAGTAATCGCTCCCTAATAAAACGATGAATAATTATTTTTAAATTTGTTATCAGACTTTAACAGTTTTTTTAATTTGAAATTCATCAAAAAAATCACAATTTGTAGATGTGCCAACACTGGAAATTATTTCCTAGGAAACCGTTTCGAAAATATATTTTTTTATTGTTGAACAAATTTTATTACGATCACAACTGTTGGACAATGTCGCTACATATCAGTTATTTAAAATTCGTAATTTATCAATAATTTTAATACAAGGATTTTTTTACTATTTTTACCTTTATATTTAAGCAATTCTCCACCACACACCATTGAGTTATGCGCCGGTTTTTGAGCACCCGGTATAAAACAGAATCAGTAGTAATCAATTTCGTATAAAAGTTTAAAGAACCTGATTATCAAATTTTTTTCAAAAATTTTTAAACTCTTACAATGGTGCAGATTAACTTGTATGAGTAAAAAAATGTTTTACTGCAGTTTAAAGTAAGTTGACTCAGCTTATTTCAATTTCTTAGTATTTTTTTATATCAATGGCAGAATTTTGGCGCCAATTGTTGTAAATAAAAAAGAATGCAGTTGCAGAGATATTGATCGGGGTGTTTGTCTTAAAAATGCTGGTTCGCACCAGTTGCAATCGCACAATGGTCGTCTAATAAATTGTGTAAGAGAAAACAGTTCGAGTCTGTCACATTCAATAATCGGAAATGGGTAAGTCGAGAGCATATCCTGGTCGTTATAGATTCGGTTTCATGTGAACTGACCAACGTCCAGTAAGTACAATACGTCGAGACCATTGTGCGAATATCTAGGCGGGGGAGGTGCCCCGAAATCATTATTTCAGATTAGTACTTGAAAGAGACAGAGCGTCCAATTTATTTGCGGCCATTTCAACAACTGTTACATATCATATGGGAGCGCTTGAAAATTTCCTCCCAATTCTGGCAAAAAGGATCAATTCGGGCGCTTTATTGGGGTTAAAAATAAACACAACCCTAACCGATGGGAAACGCCAACGAAAATAAATAAAACAATGAGTGGATAGGGGTGGCCGCCATTGCCCCAAGGCCCATACGTCAAAACAATATTAGATCTACTTGATAAAAATATAATGATACTGCTTTATTTATTTTCGCTGTGATACCCATATCGCCCTTATAATTAGACTTTTGTTCTCGAGTTTGGCAGAGTTCCGGGAACGGACGAACGCGTGAGAACTGAAAATTCGTTAAACTTGTTAAAATTCAAGCGTTATTTTCCACAATGGAGCAATTCGAAATGGGATTAAGCCACCCCGTTCATTAGAGAATGGGCAAGAACAGATGTAGGGCAAAAGTCAACCACATAAGTCAGTTCGACAAAAGTCGATGCTTGATTTATATTGCTGTTTTATATTGAAAAACTGACCCATGGCCATCGACACAAAAGCATTAACTTATCATGTAAAATTTTATGGTGGCCTTTACTTTGCTAGACAATGAAAGACTTTTGTCAGGACTGCCCCTGGGGTTAAATTTTTTGACCCTCCGTAATTGTACCGTAGATAAACACTCGGACAATTTTTCATCCTTTACGTATGAAACATTAAATTTATGACCTTCTACTATACAAATGTAACACGGGGCAGTGGGGTCTAAGCCCGGATTACCTCAACGAAATTTTAATTGTCCGGCCCTCGGGACTTTCCAACACTTTACGCACAAAATTCACATTAAAATTTTTGGTATTTGGTAATTTCCTTTTGTTCTTTAGACGAAAAAGGTCGCGATTTATATTGTTTGGAGTGTTCGATCTATATTTGAATCTCGTTCTAATTTTTATTAAAGAGATTTCGAAAAAACCGCATTTGAATTTTTTTTAATGTTTTTTCATGTTTGAGTTTGTGTTAGTATTAGCACTTTTATGTTCAGTAAAAAGACGAAATATGAATGATTTCTATTCAATGTTTTAGACAGAATGTAATTTTGTTAAGTCCCACCTTTTTTTTCTTCTTAACTATTAGAGAAGTTAATTAGATAATTAACATTTTCTAGAATCGGGAGATCAAATTTGTTGTGGATTAATTAAGGATTTGTACACATGATAAACAATGTTAAAAAATAGAGAACAAGTAGCTGAGTATAGGTTTGTTAAATGATAATAATAATAAATAATAGTAGTAAAAGTGAGAGTAAGAGTTAGAGAAACAAACAGCTTTTAAATTTGAATTCTGCATAAAAAATCAATAAGATTACCTATTTTTTATTGTAAGTGAAAATTTTAATAAAAACACCTGAAAACAACCAAACAGCCATATTCGAAACTTTAAGAGCGATTTTCTCAAAATTCCTCTAATGAAATTTATAAATAAGGTGTCAAATCCGCTTTCAGCGAAATTTTCGTGTTCGCCCACTATTCAACTCTTATTCTGCCAAAATTTCTACATTTTTTTATTAAATAGGCGACGAAACTGTACATAGGGCTTCTTTGGAGGTAACGAATTTTTCCGTAAGTTACGATAATGATCAGTAATAAAATCATAATTCAAGAAAAGCCAGTTTGAATTTTTTTGATTATTTTGAGATACTTTAATCCATCAATGTAAAAAAATGAAAAATGAGTCCTACTAGTGGTTATTTCGGCGATTTTGGAATTTTTTTTTATTTTAAAAGATGCTATTTCCACTACTCTTATTTAAATTCTTTGAGAATTAAGTCTAGAAATGTTTGTTATATGAATTTTTTGGCACTTTCTGCAATTCCGGTATCAAAAAATCATAAGCAATTAGTAGATAATTCTTTGAAAAGTCTTTTTAATTCGCATATACTTCTCGTATTTTAGTTTGTAATGAGTGATTTGGAATAGGAAAAAGCCAACAAATACATCGTGGGTTTATTGTATAAAGTAACCCCGTCAGACATTTATTTATTTTCATTTTATTATTATTTATTTTATTTGCAAGTTTTACGTTAACACGACCACATTTTTTTGGAAAGCTGCGGATTTTCATTATGATGTCGCATACAATTCTTACCAAAAGAGTAACTGCAGAAAATTATGAAATATTTGTAAACAGAATTTGTGAAAAAGCTTAATTTTACTTGATCTTCCTCGTATTTTTTTACAAATACTTAGAATGTTACAAGTAAACTTATTTCCAAAAATATATGTTATTTTAAATTGCTTTGTTTTGGAATTTCCAATTTATTGATTGATTGTAAGTGGTTGCATTGATTTAAGAAAATACAAAGTCAAATTATGTTATTTCGTGCCCATTTATTTCATATTCAATATTTCATTTGATGTATTGTAACTGATGCGAGAAATAGCATTGCCTTCACACTAGTTTTTTTTTTAGAAAATAATCCTACAAATTACATATTTTCTTATTTAGATACATTTATTAGTTGATTTTTTAATGCAAAAATTCCAAAATATGATTTAAGAAAATATGAAATTTTCTTTGATTTACGAGCGCAAAGAGCAGTGTTTCTTTTATAATTTGAACTGCCCACAGAACTTTGTTTAGCAACTGGCCATTCTTAGTAGACGATGTTTTGTAAAGTTAAATTTGATTTAATTAATTAACGACTCAATACTTTGATTTAATTGTACCTTAGAACTCAAAATAATTAATCAAGAATTCTTTACAGCAACATTCGATAGATATGAACACATATTTTTTTAATTGTCATTCTTTCCAAGATAAGTATAATTTTTGGTTTGGTTAAAAGGTAAAATTAAATTGGAATGTCTTATTCTTGACGTACTATAGACGTCATAAGTATTAAAACCTAATTTATACACGCAAAGTCTAGATGATTTCACTCTAAAAAATGTAGGTATTCTTGATATGACGGACGTTAATTCCATTTAAACTTTCGGGGAAAATAGTTTTATTGTACAATTTATAACAACTAATATAACTATTTAAAGTTATCATAATTATTACACTACGGCTTATGAAGGTGTGAAACTCTGCCAGTTTAACTTTGCTTTCGCAATTTTGGAGATATGACAGTCCGGAATTTCCCATACCGATTTTTCGCCGTTTGTGGTGGCTACTGAGATCATTAAAACAGTCCAACATGCCGCGAATGCCATTCATCCCCAAGAATGCGGAGTTTCCGACACCTTTGCTGTGGCGAATTCGCTAACAAGCTGCTGGTTCCTGAAGAAGAGTGCTGGTTTTTAACAAGACACAGCCTCTCGGGACATAACTTCCTGTCCTCCACTTGTGGTCAATCCACGATAAAGGACAAATTGAGAAACAAGCAAAACATCATAAATAATGTGTTTATGGTCCCGTGTCCTCTTAAGTGAACTTCCGCAACATGATGAGAAAAGCACCACCAAATGTTACGTTTTAAGCGAACCAACATTTTATTATACAAATGAAGTTGCATCACCTTAAAGCACGTGCGAGTGAAAGCTCGCAGCTTGATGCGATTTAACCCGGGATTCTCGACTCTATAAAGCCGGGCTTGAGGCTTTCTGTTCTTGAGATAAGCGACTTAAACGTGTGGCTCATTAGTGGGGCTGATACTGACCCGAGATGTCTAGCGACTGTGCGTCACTTAGACTTGTCCACAATCTGATTGTTCTTATTTCGAAAACAATGTTTTTAAATTTATGGCAAAGAAATAGTTCAGGACAGTATTCATTCATAAATCGTTCTGAAAATTCGGAAAAGACCCATGACGAGGTGAGGGCGCCCACCAACGATGAGTATCAAGAATTATTTTTTATCGGAAAAAACATGAATATTAAAAAGCCATTTGTTTTACGAACACTCATAAAGACGTATTGCTTTGTTACATAACTCATTATTTCGTGGCGCCACAGATTGCTGTGGTATTATACCCATCGTTAAAAAATTTATTTTCATAAAAGACGACAAATGTTAAATTTTCTTTTATAAACTATTCAATAAAAAATAAAGCAACTTTACTACTGTTTAAAATGTAGACAGATATCAAACAATATCATTGCAATTATTTTAAAAAAATACATAAAACTTTACCTTGTTTATTTCCAACAAAAGATTAAATATTTGAAACAATAAATCTGTCTGAATATATTCAGAACAAAAAAATAATTACTTGATCTTTGAATTTGAATTTTTGCCAGTGACCCAGATTAGTACGATATTTAGGTACTAAACTACCTTCGATTTTTTTCTAGCTCCGGTAGTGGCGGTACCCCCGCCTGTATTTTTCCAAACACAGACATTTAAAGATGGGCAAAAAGTTAAAGTTTCTTTGAATCTGAAGCGTCCGCTGCGGTCATAAATCTAGCCGAACAAAAAGCCCAGCTACTGAATCCCATCTGGTAACAAATTTAAGAAAAGTTCAATACAATTGCGCAAAAAGAAAAATGATTTTATAGTTTGTCATTTTGTAATAGCTGGAAAGAGTGCAATAGTGAAAAACTAGGTTAATAGTTTCATTTTATAAATAGAATGTTTAAAACAAATAAAAAGATGTGGGTCACTGCTAGTTGCACTAGAAGAACTTTATATATAGATATTTTAATTGGACGCTTTGGACCAGGAAATGTGACATCTGATCTTTTCTGCGTCCATAAATCAAACCGTAAATGAATTTCGCGCTAAAACATTCCTGGTACAAGAGCGTGACCCATAAATATTATCCGGAAAATACCGTTTTCAATAATAAAAAATCGCGCTTTTTATCTGTTTTCCGACGCACGGTTGAGAAGGAAGTGGTTAAAGAGACACAATTAGAGATAATTCCAAGTAAATGCGGTTTAGCGTTCGTGACCGTCACCCCCGAAAAGATCAGATTTCACTATTTAACATAAAAAGTTGTGTCCGCAACACATCCTCTTCCTTCTTGATAACATGTGCAAGGCAAACCCAGAACTACCCCTAATTTTTTTTACACAACAGTGCTGCTGACTGTATCGTTTTCACACTTGCGACTTTTCAGTAAAGTAATTAAACCGCCGCCGCTGACAAATTAAACTGGGCTTTTTTGAAAGACTAGTCTTTTGAGTCCACTCTAAAGAACCATAATTGCGAAATGTCACCGTAATTTATTGGCCCAACGGACGGCACAATGACCGTTTTTTCAGGCTATTTTAAACAGACGGTTTCACTTTTTCAGCTGGAGGAATTCTTTACAAAGCGATCATAAGCAATAAGGCCTTTATTGCGGGGGTTTGCGCAAAAATGGGGCACGTAAAAAGAAATGGAAAGCGGCTCCGAGAAAACTTTCTTTTGCATAATTTCAGGTTTTTAAACCGTCTGACAAAATTGTAAAGACTGGAATAACTTCTAATTTTATGAATCAAATTCATTTAGGCTTCAAATACGCATATTGCTTTTACATATTTATTGGGGACGGTGATAGTGACAAATCATAAATTTGTTGAGATATTTTTTATATCTCTAATGTCACATTGATTACATTGTTTTTCTAATACACTATTTTGAGGAAGTTGTTGATTGCATGCTTGCGAATGATGCTATGAATGTCTATAACAAATTAAAAATAGACTAAACATGGCTGTGTGGACTAGACAACTAATCCGAATGAGATTTTAACTTTACAACAAAATACGAAATACAATTTACTCAAATAAGCAAGAAGATTATTTTTAATAATCAAAGCGTTCACTGTAAAAGTCAAAAATGAAAAAAAATTGAAGCCAATTAACAGTATAAGAAAAAGAAATTTAAGATATGTGAGATCTAGTATTCTTGTTCTTGTCTTAGTATTATGAATAAAGAATAAATTCAAGAACAAAATAAACAAGGCCAAAACAAGGATCAAAAATCAAGAATTCTTGTCAAGAAATCTTGACCCTAAGATTTGCGAAAGAAAATTTCCTGAAATTATTTACATATCTGGACGACAACCCGATTTTCCAAATAATTTGTAATGATTTTTTGCCTTTTTTAATTTCTTGTATAAATTACTTACATCACGTGATGAAAAACAAGGTAAAACGTTCGCAACTGGCAAAACCATGTTATTTTTTATCCAATTTAGTTATTTTTTGTCGGGTTTAAAAAAATTCCACAAAAAAGACAGTTTTTGTTTATTTATATGCATGAAAAAGGTATATTTTTGAAATAACGTTATTTTGCAATTTTTCGAATTATATAAAAAAGTCCGTCCGCCTATGTTGATAAAAATATTGCAAAAACGTTTGAAAACGGCTAAATAATATTATTTTAAACTGAATTCAGTGATTTTTTACTCCGTCTTTTTTAACTGAAAAACATTCTTCACAAGATTTCTTGTCTCCATAAAACTATAGCTATAATCCATATCATTTTAAAGATTTTTATTAATTTTTTAAGTAAACTCTTGGTTTCCCAAATAAAATTAGTTAATGCACATTTTTATTAATGTTTGTGATACATAAACATGTTAGTTAATAGCATAGGTTAATAGTAACTATAAACATTTGTAATTTCAGTTTTTACTTTTCATTAAAATAAATTTTTGTTTAAACACGTATTCCTGCGAAAAAGTTGAGTTTCATGTGTACATGACTTCTATCAAATTCTTCAAATAACTAATATTGTTTCCGATTAGGTCTTCTCTTCAATTAAAATAATGGTTTTGTGCCTGTAATATTTTCTTAAAGTTAAAATAAGATTTGATCGTCTCCTTTAGAGAGCTGATATTTGTAACGTAGTATCAAATTTTTCGTTTCGAAAAAGGACGTTATCGTCTTCAGGAATCAAAAGTGGGTAAGAATTTGTTATGCCACATCAGTTTAAATCCACAGTTTCACAAAACTTTACACATTAACTTCAAACAAATTTTATATAATTTTTTTTCAAAAACCGTCCTTTATTCCATGAATAAGTATGTTACAAAAACAATCTTTAAGAATACGAGCATCAACTACTTCCAACTAATGTTAATTATTAATTATTATTCACCATCGTATCGTCAATTCCCTGAATTATTTTTTTATAATTTGTGTAACTACTGCAATATTGTTTAGAGTTGATTCTAACATTTTGTGAACTGTAAACAATCAAACAAATAAGCACATTAAGCTGAATAATTTTATCATCACTAAACAAAAATTCTTCTGTTTGTGATAAACAGATTGTCCACATGAAATCATTCCTCAATGCAATGTTTTCCACTAAAATTCATTAGCATACAAGAGAAAAACATACGATTAACGGATGGGACCGAATATTCTTGTCTGATATTGGCTACTTTTCAATTTTTTTGGCGATTAAACTCCTTCTCACAAAAAATTGCCATATTATGGTGGTCTCGACTTTAATATCCTCTCGGTTGAAAAAGCGCAATTTATATGCCCATTACCCGGTCTGCACATCGAAAAAGCGTCCCGAGATGAATGAAGGGTGGCGGCGGCGGCGGCGGCGACTCCTCCAATACGAATGACAGTCGTCGATATATATGTTTTAGTATCGAACGGTAATAAAATCTAAAATGGCTGGCGAGATGCGAGGGTTGTTCATCTCTCACCCCCAGCATCCCCATCGGACGAAATCCTCCCCCGCAATCCACTGTGAGTCATGCGGGGGTGGAGGCCCTTCGACAGATGCACATTATAACGAATTAAAATGACCACCAGGTATTACAGGGGAAGGTTCATTCGTAAATCTTGATTGCATTACCGGCGATTTTGTGGATGGTCATTCCAAGGACACCATGTGCAAATAATACTTTCTTTACCTGAATTCATAATTCAACATTTTAAAAAGGGTTGCAGGCATGTGTTCTTTTTTGGAGTTCAGGTAAAAACGCTATTTGCTCGAATGCCCTTTGGGAGGCAAAAATTTGCCCTGAACAATTCGACTGGTAATCTTATCATCTCTCAATATTTGCATGTGATATTTCTTTATCGCTTTTTTAATTCTACGAAGTGACAAGAAGTGGAGAAACTCCTACCTCAACAAACGCCTAGTTGTTGTCGGTCTACACAGAACTGGACGTATTTCCGTTAATTTTATCGCACAAACACGACTAAATTTATGTAAAAATAGAAATAACTTCAGGGATTAACTTGCTAAAGCTGCAGTTTTAAAGTTATTGGCCAATAAGTGGAACCAATTTGCGAGGGTATTTTATGGTTATTTATGGCTCAAATCCTTTGGCAAATAGAGCCATTTCAACCTGGGGAAATTCTGGTTTGGTCAATTCAATTTAATTGAATAAAACTCATCGATACAAATTGCATGAACGAAAAAAACGTTTATTAAATGTAAGCGATGACTGACGGAAGCTTTATGCGTGTTTTAACCGCAAAAGTCATTAAACTGAAAAGGTGAAATCAATCAAACTAATAACTGGAAAGACGTGGTATTAAAACCTCACTTACAAACTAAATTGGTTTTATCAATTTTTTACTTTTATGATTTATCCACAAATAAGTCAGAGCACATCACGAAAGGGTTGTTAATTATTAACCGACCCCAGACCTCTTCTCACATAAATTGGAAAAATGCTTTACAAATTCAGCGAATTATTGCTAAGAAAATTGTGTTTTTAAGTCAAATCGAAATAAGCATTCGTTTACTAAATATCTTGTTATTGGAGGGTATACATAATGTACATAATAATAAATAAAAAAAGATCATGCCTTATTTCCACAAAATTAAAAAAGGCAAATAGAGTGACAAATTGGTTTTTTAAATAATACTCTATTAATCATTTAACATTCTGCAATATTTTGAGATACATAGACAGAAATGTGGTCATTATTATTGGCAACCAGATATACAAGAACGGATATTTGTAGTTGTCGAATTTTAGTCAAAATACATGAAAAGGATCCAAAATAACCAGAAATTTATATTTTTTCATTGTGAACACAAATAACATGGTTTTGGTCGTTTTATTAGTAAAATTAAAAAAACTCTGAATTGACCTTTCATTTTTTATTAGGTTTTTAGAGTAGGTAATGCTAATTATAGGTAGGTATATATTAATAAACTAATTGATGCATTTCCCATTATTTCTTTATAAAATTGCAGCTTATATAATTAATTATTCACAACGTGTTTAGAAAACTAGAACAATCAATACCTCCTACTGATTGATATGTAGATATTTTATACAAATTTTCGAAATTTTCTTCTTGAAGCAAAAATTCATAAAGTACTCAGAAATCAACGCAACTAAACCTATTTTTTATTTTTACTTTTGGAATTTAGAAACCCCAAAATATGTACTTTCGTTTCTTATTTTATTCCAATTTACCAAACTTAAATTCTTAGACTCATCTCAAAAACTTTCCGCAATTTTCTGTTGAACGTTATAAAAAGCTGTACCCGTTTTCTGTTCGCCAGGAACTTAGCTATAAAGCTCGTAACTGTTCTGTTACGAGTAAATCAATTAAAACGATCGAATTACCTCCAGGCACACACTAAATTATCGGAAATATTTAAAAATGCTCCAAGATTCCGCATTTCTCAAAATTATAACATCATTATAGCCACTTCGTCTTGTTTGAATTGCTGTTACTTCCCACGCATTTACCTTACAGTTCATTTCGCGCAAAAAAGCAATAAGTGTTATTTAGAAAAAGGCAAAATTATATGCATTATGCGTACTTATTTCACGGGTTAAATACAAAACTTGGATTTTTTCCTGCTGGCATTCAAACCAGTTCAGAGCCAGTTATTATAAAAAGTAAATATGTACACAGCGTACAGTTATGATTTTTAATGGTCCAGGACAGGAATCGAGAAATTTGTGCGACGTGTTTGAACTCTCGCACCTGACAATTCGGTTTCAACACATATTTGAACTTGGAAAACAAATCATTAGAGCGCGTATTAAATATTTACCGTGCGTTTTTCGTTCGTGGCTAAGTAAGTTATTTTCTGCACAACAAAACAGCGCAAATGTAATGCATGTCTTAAAACATGCCATTTGTGCCTCATTGCTGTGATTATCGTTGCAAATTGTTACTTTTTCCCGCAAACTACTCAACTTTTTTGAAAAACAATTCTACGAATGTCAAGTAGACTGCGGTATAAATTATGCACCGGAATAAAATCTAAATAATTGTCAGATGTATAACATTTGATAGGAAGATAAAATTCAAATGCGGGAAAATCCCACACCTTAACTGTAAAAGTGAAGAAGTAAGTAATGATCGTAATGACTCAACAACTGTGAAAAATCATCATTAAATGCTTTGTGTAGGAAACGTGTTATTACAAGTGCAGCAATTCGAAATAACAATAAAATGGTTGACGATTCAATGGATATTGAACCGTTCATGGAATTTCATCCTTGCAACATACCGCATGGAATGAAGGATTATATTCTGAAAGACTTGACAAGCGCTCAACAAATTAAATTAAACGTGCGGAAAAGAGAACAAATCAGGACCGACCAGCAGTACTTGTCCGAACACCCTGAAGTAAAAAACGGTTTCACCCCGAAACACATTTAATTTTTGGCTAGATTAGGGGTTTAATTGTCATGATTCTGCGACTTTTGATGAAAAAGAAGCCGAAATACGACATTTACGAGGTCATTGGACAATATTTCACCAAGCCTTCGGTCGATCTCAAGCAGGACGTTTATAATTATTTGGACGAAAGGGTTGTACCAACACACCAAACCCTCGTTTTATTCGCCTTTTTTAGAGCAAGGTTTTGGCGGTAAACAGTACCATAATTGCAGTGCAAGAGAGAAAAGAAAGCTTGGGTGCAAGCGTTTTGACAGCTATTGATGAAGAAGAGCAGAAGGAAGAAAATCTGGAAACGCTGGTCGAAGATGAGGAAATGGAAGAGAAGGAAGAAGAGCATTTGATTCGGTGGGAAAAAGAGGAGCTTTCTGACGAAGTTTCGGCTCATATGATTTGTGAAGAGGTGGTCAATGAACTTGTCAACAATGTCTTCGATGAGGTTAACAAATTTTTGAGGTGTTCACAAGTCGATAATTTTTCCAGGTTGATGATATTTCAATGGGAAGTATTGCAAGTATTGGGTTTCCGGTTGATTACGAAGACCATGCCATGGTGTCAGTGCGATCTTCAGAGGAATCGATTCCTTCAAACTAATAAATAATGCTCGAATTCTAATGCAAATGTGTTTATAGTATGCTGAATAAATTACTGTGTGCTCATTTTTTATTTAGAAACTGTGAACTTGAAATAAAAAATAAATATAGTAATTTTTCACAAAGGTATTTCATCAGTAATTACATCTAGAAGATGAATAAGTTTATCGGATACCTAAGATACAAATAAATAATACGCTACGTCAAATTTTTAATTTAATTTTGTAATTGAGATGTTATCTAGTTTAACCTAAACCTAAATAACTTCAAACAAATATAAATTTAAATACGTAGTCGATAATAAAATGTTTAGTTTAATTCAAAATAAAGCCATAAAAAACTATGATTTCCTGTTTAATTTCAGAACCTGTTAATTACTGTGGACTTCTGACTTTCTGACAAGATACAACAAATGATATCTTTAAGAATCACGTCGTAAGTTAATAATAGCATGTTGTTGCATTAAATATGCAAGTAAGTTGATTATTAATGAATTCAAGTACTTAAATAAAATTATCTACTTATGAATGTAATTAAAATTTTCTTATTTTTACAAATTTGTTCTTCTTTTTTATATAAATTGCAAAATATTAGAAAACATTTCCGTTTCTAACCATATTTTAAATAAAATTTAAACTTGAAAAATTCTGTAGGACTGAGGTGTTTAAAATTAAGAAGCTATACAATAACTCGTTCTCATTTTTATTATTGTAATAAGACAGAATTCAACTGTAAAATTGCATAGAAAATGTTGGGGCTCCATAAAAGTTAAAAATTAATTTAATGCGACTTTGTTCCCCTAATTTCCATTTTCAAATGAAAGACATAAATTTTCTCTAATAATGCCCTAATTGGTCTTCGCTAACGAATTCATTTCCCACATCGATCACACCTTACACTGCTTCATGAACTTGAAAATGGTAACAAAAAGTCAAACATCTCCTGAATCGAAGAGGTGGAAGAATATAAATGGTGAATGAAAACAACAGTCGAAGAGTCCAGGTGAAGACAGTGTCTTAAGCACTCTGTGTTGCGATAGTACTCGGAATTAGGAGGTAGGCACTTATTTTTAAATAATTGATCTTAAAATTGCCAAATTCCTGTTTTGATAATCAAATTATTCATTTTTAATTTCAACATAATTGAGCAAATATTTGTTCTTTTAGTTTTTTTTTATTAAATTCCTCAGGCGATTAGTGTTATAACGGTGGTGACCATTAAAAGCGCATTTTTCGAAATGTGGTTGTTATTTTCGCTCGAACTGCTGAAAAAATCGCTACAACTGAGCTGAAGCGAGCAATAACGTGGCCACATATGAGAACTTGTTCTGTGGTATTTTGAAAAAAATGCATGTACCGTTTATAGAAAATTTTACATGTCTCTCGCAACCGAACCATCCTGAGACAGTTAGCCGAGTACCCTAAAAAATAGCACCAATAATTCATGTCCAATCAAAATTGATGTCAACTGTAACGGCAAAACGTGCGTGTCTTTGCCAAGTCAAAACAGAACAAATACTTTAAGTGTTCACTCTTCATCGCGGCCTGTCAAATCAAACGCCACCGTCTGAATGTTAATTAAAGATATTCAAGTGCGGTAGGTACAAAAACGCTAAGTGCCTTGATTAGAGAAGCTTCCTATGAGCGGGATGGGAGTAATTTTAAAAATTAATTTCCGCTCGTAATAAAAATCACTACTTCATTCTTAAAAAAGCACTCATTTGCTGGCGCAATTTGTTTCAAATTTATACGCCACTCGTTTTAATTAGTTCAGATGCCTTAAACAGAAATTACTAATAATGCGGATAAGTGCACATGGAAGAAAAAGATCTCTGTTAATTTGTCTGCAGGTCAACGTACGAAAATAATACCGTCTTTGATTTAAACTTTTCTGTTTACTAATAAGTACACATCCCACGGATGTTTAGCATTACAATTAGCAAAGATTTTGCGCGAAACTAATTAATTTTTATTCAGCTTTGGCAAGAATGCGGTTCAATGATTTTCAGCACTATTCATTCATAACAGCGTGAGTTGTTTATTAAACTATTTGTATCAAGTAAATATGCCGTGCACTACTTTGTGAATGAAACCAATCAATCGATACTATTGTCGCGTAATCTGTTTGGTTTTGCGCAACTTTGTTTTGAAATTATTTATGAATGACCAACAGTATGTGTAATAACAAGTCTTTTCACTGGCTATTAACTTTGTAAAAAATGAAAATAATCCCCTGTATTGACGAACATAATTCCTCGGCACACAGCGGAAGAGGTTTTCAATGAACTTGAATTATAACCTGGGCAGAATTAATTAGGTACTAAAAAGAGTTATTTACGATGCTAAAAAAATCGTAACGATTCGAAGAAATTGTATGTTGTATGCAGTTGTGCTGCGTCAACTGATCCGAGATATTTTCTTTTCAGTTCTTGAGAAAAATTACAAACATGTCTTGTATTTAATTTGCCTCATTCCTGATCCATTTGGTTTCAACATTTCGTATAATTACACAGCAAAATAATTTGTTTAATAATAATTCCCTTTATTTTTTTACAATTTGTCACAATTATTTACATGCACATGCACAGAGAAAAAAATGAAGTGATGAGCATGAGCAGGTTAAAAAAATAAATAAATAAAATTGCTTTACAATTCTCGTTACATAATAAACATATCATTTTTTAATGTATTATTAAATTCGTTAAGGATTTTGCCATCGCAAAGTACTACTTGGTTATTAAAATCTCATTAAAAATGTTCATCTTTTTTTATATATTCCCAATTAATAAATCAGAAATTCTTCCTAACTAGAAAAATTGGCCAATTTAAATTTTATTATGCTACAGATTTTAAAAAAATTTCTCCACAAACCAATGGAATTTAAAACATTACTCGTTGACCTGTAAGACCTCAAATGCTTTATTAGAACGCTGAAACGCAAAGAAGTCATTATGATAACAATCTTCTCTATCCAAATTTGGCGTTGAATGGGTCATTTACTAACGAAATAAAAAAATCTAAAAAGTATTTTCAAGAGATTATTTTGCTTCACCATCACCCTGTATAGCATCTGAATTATGTAACAATAAACAAATGGTGCTGTTATGATAATAAACATTGCTTACTACAGTACAAAAATAATTTTATGTCGAAATTTCCCTTCATTCATAGATTGTCGTCACATCATTATTTTTTCAGACTGAACCAAAATGAAGCTCTTCGTTACTTTACCATTTTTATCAACACTTATCCTCGCGGTGTATTCATTCGGAGGGAGTGAAGACAAGTTTTTAAAGAAATATGCAATGATGAAGGTAATACCACTAACAATTAACCAATTTATTAATTAATGAATTTCAAGATTTACGAAAGTTGTTTTGGCCCCGAAGTTGTGAAGCAAATCCGAAAAGAAATGCGAGCGGCTTGTGCCAAATGCTCGGCTTTGGAAACACCACCCGCTCCAGAACAAAAACCACCAAATAAAAACGAAGAAAACCAATTTCCAGCTCCGCCGAATTTCGATGCCGAAAAACTGCATCACGCGATTTTGGCTTATAGACCGGTAATTGCCATTTCTCAATTATTTTTTATTAATAATTTGAATTAAGGATAATTTCCAGAACTCTCCACCATCGCCGTTTTATCGACCATACGCACCCGCAGCAGGGATGACCCCTTTTTACGGCTTACCTTATGCCAACCCAGCCTACCCCAACCCCTTGATTTACCCCGCATTTTCGCAACAACCGAGCCAATTTTCCCCATATGGCGCCTTCCCCATGCTTGGCCAATCGTTTTATGGCAACAGGGCTTCCGTAAGTCCCGACCCGTTCAAGGATCAAACTTATTGAATATTTTAGCGCGACATGGATTTTAAAACACAACTGGAAGCTCTGACCTCAAAAATGAGCAACAAAGTCAGGAACGTCACCTGCGTGATGCAGGAATTGGGCTATTTGGACGAGAATTTGGAGCCCAACTTTTTGAGAATTAGCGAAAGGATCTCCGCTTTGCCTGTCGGTGAGGATTTGAAGCGGGATATGCAAGACGGGGTTACGTTCTGTCAGCAATTTTCGGTAACTTTTACAATTTTTTGGACCATTTTTGTTATTAGTGTTTTGTAGCAATGTGTCCCCGATGTGAAAAAGGACAAATCACCGCTTTCGCGCGAACTTATTCGTCCCATGTTCTTCTTCAAATGTTACAAGCATAAAAAATTGGAAGCTTGTATTATGAAGGATGTGAGGGAGAAATATGCGGGGGTTGCTGATGACGAGTTTGATAATGATGTTGAATTGAGGAGGACTGGAAAAGGTATGGATGTGACGAAGTCGCAGGAAGAAGTTGACGAAATGGCGACGTCAATGTATGAATTTTTGTATGGGGGAGAGAGCAATGTGAATATTGAAGGCCTTTTGTAGACAATTAATGAAAAATAGCCGTTAGAAAATACTCATAATTCCTATATAATCTAGTATTATGTATTTTTACATTGGCAGATGTAGATTTTGTATCACGTATTTATTTTTGAATTGAATTTTGACAACGGAATAGATCCCTCTTGGTCATGTTTTATTGTCAAAATTTGATAACAAGGGCAACGAAAGGCACAAAATAAAGGTTATTAACAAAAAAATATGTTTTTTTTTATTCTTACTGCAAGAAAATAATAATTAAATCAAACAATTTTTTCTACTCCAAAATCACTTCCAGTTTAATGAATGAATCGGGCTATTGAAATTATTTTAACATTTTGCGATCATATGTTATAATGAATATGAAGTCGTCGTTTTCGGAGCCAGAATACGTACTACAGCGATTTCAGTTTTATAAAGAATTTTGTCATTTTTGAGCAAAAAATCGTCCAAACAATAATTACTTATTAATAATTGCCGGTGTTGTATTATATAAATGTTGCTCTTAAAACCACATATCATTTGGAGATACACGGAAAAAACTCGGAAAAAAATTAAAATGCACTCACCCTTTGGCAGCATCTCACCTCATCTTCATAGAACGCACCTACTGAAATAAAAAAACAACAATGTTTTTTTTTTCAAAAAAAGAGTGCGGACTAACCCTTTAATCCAGATCCTTATAGCACGATTGCTTCCTACATTTTTCCTTAGATGTCCATTCCATTGACACACACTACTACTAATCACTCGAAATTTAAAAAATAAATCGCGCACTACTAAATGTCTATTAAGGCACTTAAAAATACAGCACACGCACTGGAAGTTATCTGAAACAAAACAACAAATTAATAAAAATTCCTGAATAATTAAATTACTTATTCAGGTTTAATTTAACAGTTTCATTTAAGTTTTGTTAAATTATTAATTGAGATTTTACTATATATTTTTTCAAGCAGAAATGATCAAATCAAAAAAAAAATAAAAATAATTTTAACAAAAATAAGTTTAAAAAAAAACAAGAATGGAGACCATCCAGTACCTTAGGTCCAACCTACAACCTTTATCGTAGATATTATTTTTTCTATTCCCATTATGTCAATAAAAATTCATATTAAATCTAAATTTTAAGGCACAGAAAAAACAAATTTCCACATGAGAAACAACAATTGCAACATTAGAACAAAAATAATTTTCTTGTCACAAAAGGAGCCATAATTTGAATCGGCAAATTGTGATATCAACAACCCAAATACAGAGGCGGATCAAGTATATATGTTGTTCCCCAAACTGAAGCAAAATTTGTATCAAAAAATTCACTCAGTTGAAAAAACCATGTTCTTAAAAGTAAATAAACACATTAAAATACTTATTATAAATAATACAAGCCTCGGTATATTCCAAAATATTAACTTTTGCCGAAAAAAAAACTAAAGTTGTTGAAGTTCTAACTTCAAACGATAGCCAAAACTTCAGTTGTAAACTGTTAGAAGCATTTTTTACCTGTTTAGAATTTTATTTGCTTTATAAAAATTATAGTAATCAATGATTGATAATTTTTTTACTAGCATTTTTAATTATAGTGATTTTTATACATTCTCAGAAAGTTATCTTGATAAAAAAAGATTTCGAGAAATCATCGTTTGTTGCATTTAAAAATCTTACTAAATAATAATCATCTGAACTAGTACTTGGAGGGTTTAGAAGCCAATCGGTCTAAGTAACTTTTGGGCTTCAAATGTGTGTACAGTTTGTAGGATAATTTGATAGGGTATTAAATAACCACATATTTGTTGTGCTATATTTTTAATAGACTAACATTTCCAACTACGATATAGGAATAGATAAAATATAAAACAACATGATAAGAATAATAAAATAAATACAAAAAAAATATCACATTTAAATATAGTAAGTAGGTTCCTTAAGACTAATTATTGTCATTTCAGTATTATTGTCATTAGTTTAGATCGTTGAGTTCCTTTTTATTTTTTAATTTCTATCAGATCGTTATCAATTTCGGGTTTGTAAGTCAACAACTTAGCATATTGTTTAAGCAACTTTCTCCAGTAGCAAGTTACATCAACCAACTTTAGATTATTCCAAATCATATTATACCCATTTTCCGCAATCTCTTTAGCAATATTATCATAACTCAATACAAACTGTACCAATTCCTCAATTTTCTCTTTACTCGCATTCGCCTCCACTGGAATGTAATGAATCCAAGGCTTCAAAGCCGGATAGAAAAACTCCAACCAATCACTCCCAACATGAAAAACGAGAGATTTACACAAGAGAATGTGCTTAAAACGAAAACTGGCAGCCACACCCCTGAAATTAAAAAGATACTTGTATTTGCAGTGGTCCTCAAAAGACACTTCAGGCGCCGGAGGCTGATGCAAAGTGTCCTAAAACATAACTTTTTTTTAACAAATTAAAGCCATAAAAAATTTACCGCGTCCGATTTCCAGGCCTGGTTTTTGGTGTATTGTGCATCAACCAAGTGGGGTTTTTCCCTCGACAGGAGCACCAAAGGGTCCCGCTCGGCGCTAGTGCGCGAGCCCCGGAAAAACCCCTTCGGGATTTTTTCGTCCCAGAGAGTTTCGTTGCCCTTTTTGCCCAACAAATCACGATGTGTATCCCACCGTCCTAAATAGAAAATGCTTGATCAAAGTAGCCAAGTTGGCTCAATGTTGCCAACTCAATTTAGAATTCACAGGCCACTTTGATCGGAAATTTAAGTGATGGGAGTAAATTTAACTAACCAATTCCTCTCGGGTACAGGGATATAGCTGGGCCCCCTTCCCAGAATGCCCACGCTGGGTACATTATATCGCTATAATCGCTTGTCTTGCTGAAGGAAAACACAGGCCCGAACACGCCGTAGTCTTTATGGATTTGGGGCCAGTCTCTGGTGTTAATTATGAGTTCCATGTCTGGTAGTTTGGGTAAAAGTTTCAGTAAAAAATGCTCAATGCCGGCACATCGGGCCGGGAACATGCAGTTCTTGTCTCTGTATAATTTGTGATCAATTATTTGGTATTTAGTTCCTCTGAAAACACATTATAACTGCAAGAAATTGTTTTTAGTTGCGTTACTTTGTTTTAACTTTGTCAATTAATTGTGGCGTTATGCCCTTTTTAAATATCTTCAAATCGTCTGATATTTGTGAGGAATAGCACCCACATTTTGTGTTGTCACAAGGTGAATAGTTCTCCTTGGCTCTTTTAATCAAATCAAGGTACTTTAAATATTTGGTGTTGGCTTCTGCAAATGCACTTCAGTTTCGTGAATATTGCGGGCTTAAACGTACCTTTTGAGTACATGTTAACTTTCGAAGCGTTGCATTGTTCACTGTTCTCCTTCAAACACGCTTCGTTTGCATTGCAAAAGTGCACAATTACGAAAAACAGATAATTAAACAAAAGGAAATACATTTTTGTTTGTTGAGGTTAGGGTAACACGTCACGTGTCAAAAAACCAGGGCCGCCACTAAAAAAATCCGAATGAAACTGCGCCAAAAACTTTATAAAATCTTTTAATCACAATAAATAAATCACAACTCGCACTATTGTGGTTGCAACAACAAAATGAAAGCATTTCTCCGTTTTCACCTCCTAAGCTGAACATTTTTTCAGCTGACTAGAAAACCGCTAAGAGTTGCAAAATCGTCTCATCTATTGTAGAACCCGTTTTGATTTTGAGCAATGTTGTACATTCCCATTGTGCAATAGAAGAATGGGCTGATTGCGGCCGCGACCAGGCCCACACCTAACACAGGTCGGTACAAAATCCAAGCTGTGGCAATCACTAGTAAGGAGACTGAAGCTGAGATCGCGAAATTTGTTGAAGAGGTCATGTCGCCGGCCACTATATTTCGTAAAAATGGAATTCTAAAAACTACAGACTTTATTAATAAAAATAAGAGCTGCGTAAAAACTTACAGAAAATTTTAATCAGTCTCGCTAAACAAACACAGGACGCGTACAAGATGAAAACACCAGCAGCCCTGATTTTCCACGTCTCTAATCTAACATCGTAGTGTTCAGCATTGAACATTTGATTGATATTTAGGTCCCCATGTCGCAAAAGTGCGATTTTGTGGCCTTTGCTGGTCGTGTAAGGGACCAAAACGCCGTCTTTTTGCATTGCAATTACAGTTACCTGTAATTAAAAATCACAAAAATTGGAGTTTTGTGTTTGAAATTGTTACGATTTCGTTTGCAATCCCAGCGTAATAAAATTGGACCCTGATGTCGCCCACTTCAGGGTTCCAAACGTCGTCGCAATGGTAGTAAATGCCCATGTGGAGTTTCACGTCTTTTCGTTCAGGTCTTTCGTCACTTGTGACCTCTACGTAATCAGTGAATTTTTCCTTAATTTCGCTACCTAACATCAAGTGGCCAACGCGGACAAAGGGGGATATGTAGGTGTGTGATTTTAGCGGGATTTCACTGCAATTTTTCATAAATTGTGCGATAAAACCAATTTTTTTTATTACGTGGGGTTGTGGTGGCCATGTCTTATGTAAAAACTGCTACTGTCTACAACCTTGTCTCTCCATTCTGTGACATAATAATAATCGGAGGTTTCGTAATTCTGATCTAAGCCGTTATCAACGTAATCCCTAGGTCTACAATTTCTATCATTAGGGTGAACCGAAAATTCTCCATCAAGTAGGCTTGGAAATTTAAAATTTTTTAAATTTAAATTTAAATTTAAAAAATTTAGACGCCTGAGACATTTTTTAAAAATAATTTTTGTAGCGAAATTTACGACACGAAACCGTGGTGTATGGAGGATTTACATTTATAAACACCAATAATAAGGTCCAAAGAACAATTTAACAAGCTTAGACCAAAATATTCATTTTTTGAAAATATTTTTTAAATGTGTGGACTGCTAAGAGACATACGTCCTTGCCCACTGCGCCTACTTAATAGAACCCCATTGTATATTATTCTTACGATCGCTCTTCAACCCACTGATACATTTGAACCCTCCGTTTCAACTTAACAGCCTGAATAGAAATACCATATTCAGGTTCAGTCAAAGGTTCATCAATCCCTAAAGGGCCCGTGATATGGACCAAATGGCCGTCCAACTCCGGCCTTATATTCTCATAAGGGTTGAGTGAAATGACCCTGTTGTATGCCTCATCCAAGGAATGGGCATGGTGTACCGCCCTGCCCTAAAATCGAAAGATAACCTCACCTCCTCCGAAATTCAAAACGTACCTCGTTCCATGTCAAAAGCCAAATTCCTAAGCAAAGTATACAAATACCGATAAGAGAAGTTAACCAACTCCTCTGGAACTCGTCTATTAGAGACGAAGAAGTTGAGGGCATATTTGGGGTTATGCGACACAAAAAACACGCATGCCCGTAGTGTAGCATAAATTTCAGGGGTAATAAAATCGAGCAGTTGCAGAAAATGCATTTTACCGCAAAAAACGACAAAAAATCAACCAGAACTGCAAAATCGTAAGTTTGTGGTGTAATTCCATTGTCACGTTTGATTATCCTTGCAAGTGGGGCATTTTTTTGCTAGGTTTTTATTTATTGAATTTACTATTTGGGGATATTGATTTTATAATGATGGTTTTAGTTGGTAGTTCCCATGTGGGGGTATAATTCTATAATTCAAAATTTTTTTTAGATAGCGCCAAAATGAGAGCTCTAGTGGTATCCATATGGGTTTTTATCAATTTGGTGTTTTTCGGTATGTGTGGATACATGTATCTGCTGTGGTCGCAGTACTGGATGTTCATGGAGCGGCAAACCGGAACAACAACTTCCACCTACGACCAGCAAATTTACTACTACAACCGGGGGTTTCTACCAAATGATAACAAAACCCATAACGAAACCAAGCTTAGAATCAAGCACAGCCTTAAAGATAACGTCACAGTAACTTTAATTAAAAACAGTAAGCCCAGATTCCCCAATTTGCAAGGCAGGGAGTTCGAATTAGACACGAAAAAATATATTTGTTTAAAAAATGATAGTTTTAAAAACTGTTCGAGCAAATCGTTAGAGTTTAAGGAAAAAATCCTGAAGGAGTTGCGCCGCGTCCTGGAGGACGAGGGCAACGTTCTTAAAATAGGCGCAGAGAACCCCTACAACGTGCAATATGAAGGCACCAAAGGCAACTTCTATGACAAAACGCCCAAGGAAATAATGTGCGAACTGGAGAAAATTCAAGTAAAAACGTTGAAACGCGGCGACGTGGCCGGGGGTCCCCACAACCTGGGCGATTTCCTCCCCAAAAGGGGGCTGTTCGAGAACCGCAACTTCAACTCTTGTGCGATTGTTGCGAGCTCCGGCGCGCTCAAAGACTCAAATTTGGGCAAGAAAATCGGTGTGTGAAGCACACATCCGTTATTTATTGAACATAATTGTAATTTTAGACGCTCATGATTTGGTTTTGCGCTTCAATCACGCGCCGACCAAAGGCTTCGAACCAGATGTAGGCAGAAAGACAACAATCCGCGTGTTGAACTCGCAAGTTGTTACCAGGAAAGAATTCAATTTCCTCGAATCCGATATTTATAAAAATGTAACGATTGTCGCGTGGGATCCGAGTAATTATAAAGCGTCTCTTGATGACTGGCTTGAAAAACCGGAATTTAATTTGTTCCCGACCTATGTTGAATACAAAAAGCGGAATGATAAAGCCCGATTTTTCCTAATAAATCCGCAAAGTCTGTGGGAGTTGTGGGATTTTCTCCAGGATAACTCACCGAGCAGACTTAGGAGAAATCCACTATCGTCGGGGTTTTTGGGTTTGTATACTTGATCTGAATGGCATATTAATGTAGGTTGTTGAATTTTCTTATTCACACTGTGTGCGAGCTTTAAATGCTTTTTTTTTCAAACTATTAACAACAACAAAACAACTCGTAAAAAATTTTAGTAGTTCATAGGTATCGAGTTATTACCTATTAATCAAAGCCTTACGTGTTTTTTTCTTTTTACCGTTTTGTGAGTAATGCATTTTTATTAGAATTATCGCAAAAGACAAATATTTTTAGCCCAACTGAGTAATTCGAGGAGTAATTTAAAAAATGTCACATTTTATGCATATATATTGTGATAACAAATTGAAGAATTATTAAACCAAAAGTGTAACTAACTCCATGATTCACCTAAAGTGACTGCATAAAAATATTCTTAAAATTGTTGTAGTACGTGCAAGGTCTGGGTTGGGGTTATTGTTAAAATTAAAACTAACATTTTTTCCCAGACTTTTGATCACAATTGGATTTATTGTTACGGGAGCAAACAGAACCCGTTGCATATGCAAATCGTTGTGTTGCGGTTTCGTCATTAGAAAAATATTGATATCCTCTCATTTATTCGCAGAATTAATTAAATTACTGGAATGTTACTACACTGTTGATTTTGCGTCTCAAAATTTGTTCAATTCGCTGGTGGAAATTAATTTCGCCACGCAGTAGCATTACCGAGTATTTCTAATAATTATGTGTACTTACTTCAAATTGATTTTTCGCCTGCAGTTGCAAGTTGTAACGGAACCCATGGAAATTTTATGAATAATTAGATCTTTATCGTTTGAGTACAATGAAGCGTTCTTTGTGACTTCTTTATTAATCATCATCGTTTGATTTTCCTCGTTTTCCGAAAATTATGACTTGTGGATTGTACAAGTTACAATTTAACACGAACAGGAAACAGTGGAATTTCTATCAAAAACGCTTGTTAAATAATATGATTAAGGAATGAAACAATTATTCATGTTGGTGTCCAAATTACCGGAGCCCGATTTTCCGGAACTGTTGTACAATTAGGAAGTGGTATGGGTGTTTCAAAATCTGGTCTAAGGTTTGTTTTATACGGAAATGATTCGTACTGTTATGCAACGATTTGACGAAAAATTTATTAGACACCGTTACATAAACCTTTTTGTCTTTTACTTTCAATATTTTCTTTTGCAGGTTTGGGTATTTTGCTTCCTCTGTGCAATTTCATCGATGTTTTTGAGTATGTCCCTTCAACCAGGGTCACTAAACGCTGCCACTATTACGATCCTGAAGATAATCCAGCTTGTACTTTCGGAGTTTGGCATCCATTAGCAGCCGAAAAACTTCTTACTTATTACATTAATACGATCGATGATCGGACAGTGTTTCAAGATGGTTATGTTCGAATCTTGGGTTTCAAAAATTTTAAATGTTGAGTTTTGAGAAATTTTGGAGTGAATTTTTAGACGTCAATTAATTCGTAAGATGATGAGTCATAGATTTTGTCGGTTGATTTCCGCTTTTGCATATTATTGTGTGAGTGTAAGCGGTTTTGCGGTGAATTAAGAACACCCATCGTCTGAACACTGTTTCCGGAATTTCAAACTTTTGTTCTTCCCTATTTATTTCATGCTTAAATTTGATTCGGACTAATTTTAGTCTGAAAAAATCTTGTGATATTCTAAAAATAGAGACAACTTTAAATCTGAAATAAAATTGTTTCAGTAGTGTTTAATTAAAATAAATACAAACTGTACTAATTTGTTTAATGTAGCTCAAATTATGAAAATAAAATATGGCATGAAAGAAAAAACGATTGTCTTTTCCCAGCTTGTGATTTTAAAACAAACACCTTCATGTGTCACTTTTACTGAATTAACGTCATTTGGATTCCTTTTTTGATATTCAATTCGAAAACGATGCGTAATCTTAAACGTGCTCATATAAACATAACTATTTACTGAAACGACATTCGATGATAAAATTTGGAATTTTATAGGTACCTGTTTTTATTATTTTTTTTTAATAAAAATTTACATAAGCTTAACATGAATTAGTTTAAATTGATATTCACTGTCTGTAACGGCCATATTTGCTATTATGTTTTATATGTTGTATTTGTAGTAGGTAAATATTTACAAAAGACATACTAAATATTTTTGTAAGATATCAATATGACTATCATCTTTCATAAAAGGCAGCATAACAACAAAACAAACAATCATAGAACTACCTATTTGAAAAATAACACAAAAAATGTTTGTGACTAAAAATAAATAATAATAATTATTAATAAAATATTCCCATGGGAATCATTGAAAAACTGTATAAAAAATAGAAAATGTTATGACAAAATTGCAACTTCTTGTTACTGTAATCGCAATTACAGATGATTTCTATTATGAAAAGGAAAACTAACGGAAATAGTGATACACGCCGATTATCGAGATCCGTAACTAATTTATAATTTTATGAAGGTCACTGGTATTTATTAAACAATCAATCGTTTATCTAATGCATAGGTACAGTTTTAAAAGTATTGTTTAAAAGTTTCCGAGAAAATGGAAAATGTGTAAATTCATGCTTACAATAGAAAAACAAACTTCTAACTCCTCTTAAATTAGAGATTTTTTTATTAAAAGACGTGCGTAGATAATAATGAGTAATACTAATAACTTACCACTACTGGAGAACAACCCATCAGTCTTTCCATTTTTTCTAGAAATATTGACTTTAAGTGTAAATAATAACAACAATGGACTAATTGTCTGAGTAAAGCAGATTAATTAATTAATTGTCACAATGCGTTTAATCTGAAACAGATTGTGGAAAAACAAGTTTCCTTAGACACAGTCAAGCAAGCAACGTCATGGAATATTTCAGTTTCCCCATTCATAAAATTTGTAAATCCAAAAATCAGAAATCGATAGTCGAAAAATTTTTTTAGATGTGTTTTTTTGTGTTAACTAAACAAGGAGAATTCTCAAAAAATTGAAACGCATACCCAACCAAGGGGATTTTCCCAATTTTCCCTTATCTAAACAAAGATGACGCCAGTCAAAGGGTGAGGCGTTTTACAATACGTAGTAAGGTTCATCCTGTTGATAAATTAACGTAAATCGTGTTACACCATAATGGGTTTTCAAAACTGAGCAATAATTGTCCGTATCTATCATTGCCAATGAGGTGTGTCGAGGTATTCCACCGGTAGTGATTAGTTCTAAATGTTAACAAAACAATTACAATTAATAGACAATAACTGTTTTAACAGCAAACTATCCCAAAGTTTTATTTCAAACCATTTTATATACTTTATAAACTAATGAAGTAAATCATTTATCAAGTATAAACGTCCCGAATAAAAGGAAAAAATGTGTTATTCGACCGATTCATCGCTTAACTGCTGACACTGAAAAAGCAATCCAATTTTTGTATAATTTTGTCGAACTCATCATTATGATTCATACGGGCCTTGAATAAATCTGTTGCAAACAATAGGCGTAATGATATTAAGTCAGATAAAATCAATAACTGCAACTTTGAAAACGGTGGTTTTAATATCCCCAACGAAGGAGATTCCCTTTTATTTTCCTGCAAAGTTGCCGCTCTTTAAAATTCGCTCCACATTGCGATACACCGCAGATATTCGGGCTTGTAATGATCTAATAAAAGTCGGGGTTAGTTCGTTGATTCATTGATAGTTGATGAAAAATATTTGAGTAATGGGTTGGGCCTCGAGAGGCTTCAGGTGGGCTTTGTTCGTTTTTTATTCTTTTATATTTTATGGCTCATGTGTATACATCTACGACATGCATGTTAAGCAAGCTAAAACGTTTATCATCATTGCATTGATACCGATCTTAAGAACATAACAATGCGAAAGGAATCATTTAAATATTTTGTTGTTTGTCAACTAAGGATGGTTGGTACCTCTATATGAAAATTAGATTTGTCTGTCGGCAGATTTTTGGCCGTGTCCGAATTTAAATTTACAATTATTTTGCGAAGGAAGCGTCACTGATTGATTTCGCACGTTTAGTCCAAAATAGATCAAGGAATTTATTGCTTCATTTATCACTTTTGATTAGATATCGAAACCTGGCCTTTTATACAAGTCGCTGAATTTTTGCCTGGAATTTATTTTTTTTGCGAACAGAAGGGACGATCACATTAACATAAAACTTGTCATTGTGATTTAACAAATCCAATTGTTGAAATCATCTGTATTAAAATATTTAATTGTGTACAACCTATCTTACATTCTTTGTCAGCTCATCTAACCGCCGAAATATATGCGACTTGAAAATGATTCACACTCGCGACAACAAAGGAGGAAAACAATAAATTGTTCCTTGCTCCAATACTGCATATGTGGAGTGATTCATCCTGCAAACTGTTTGAACCAAATAAAAAAAATTTTAAAAAATGCCCACATCTCAAATTTATCTCAAAAAATTAATACAGAGCAATACATCCCCAAAAAAGTATTTAGAAGTTTCAAGAAATACATAGTTTTAATAAAATACAGATAATACAATCTAAAAATATCTGTGTATCACACAATATCAATAAATTGAAAGATATATTCTAACCTTAACGGATTCCCATTATTTTCTTCGCAGATTATAATTATTGCATTATGTTTTAAATGACTGTTCTGTAAATTCAAGTTTTGCGGAAAAATCAGTTCGCTGTGACCCATTTTGAAAGTGGTAGTAAAGCCTGGAATGCCCAATACATTATTTATTTGGGGCAATTAAGTAACAGAACTTTCCGTATAAATTAGCCTCTACAAGAATTAACTTTGCACTTTGGAATTTAGTAAAATAAAACTTTCTGCTCGCATCACATTAACCTTTCCTTGTAAGCATGGCAGATCTATGTTACTTCCCATTAGCTTCCGATTTAACAATTCCACTGTGTGTATTGATTCGGAATATTCAAACATAATCGGAGATATGTGCCCACTTTGCATATAACTTTACGCGGAACGTAATTTAATTCGAATGTTAACAATCGATTATTGTTTCCACGCATCTTCGACTCGAAGGTTGCGTCCAAGGCTTGAAAAATGCCTCAAAGGATGCACAGATCGAAATTTAAGGACTTCCGTTTTTCAATCGCTCATTGATTTAATAACCAAAACAATAAGGACAACGAACTTTGCCTCACCGAAATACAAAATCCTCAGCTTTGTAAACACAGTCACGTGAGTGATCTTTAAAATAACTCCGGTCATGTTTTCACAAAATTAAATTAGTGCGTGTGTATACAGAAACTGGAAGCATCCGCATATCGAAAAAATATTAAAAACAATTTTAACAAACAAATAATGACGTCTTGCGTATTTATAGAAATTAATTGATTTTTTCTCCAGCGTTTGGTGCACCTTTGGAGACTTTGGAAACCAAGACGCAAATATTTACGATTCGTTTTTAACAAATTGCGCTAATTGGGTCATCGATAAACTACAATTTAATAATAATGATAAGACGGTCTTGGGAGACAAGTTTAAACAAAAATGCGGATCACTTTCAATTACAAATATTTGATTTGATATTAATTTATGTTTGTTCGTTTCGCCAAATCGGTCACTAACAAAACAAAAGGCAAACGAATAAAGCAAGTCAAGGCCAATTTTTAACATTTATCACCAGGTAGCTCCAGCTATTTATTTTTAATAGATACAGTCAAATGCAAAACAAGTGTCTACGTCACATAGTTTTTTCCGATAGCAGACGGCGAAAATTTTGATCAATTTTTGTACTTTCAGGCTAAAATGAAAGTATTTTTATACTTTACACTGGATGAGTCATTATATCAATTTTATTGAGTTTCTTTTGCTGTTCCCTGTTTTGATAAAACATACCTAATAGATAAAAATCAGAAATATAAATAATCAGGTGGATAAGCAAAACAAGCCAGTTTTGGAAATTTAACTATCGTTCTGAGTAAAACTACCTGTTCTGAGTAAATGCTCATACACATCTAAACACATATTTATTTCACAATGTGCAAAGGGCTTGGAATTTTTCGTCAATGCATTCATGTCTCATGAAAAATATTTGCAATACTATGTATTAGCTGTTTCATAACTATAAAAACGCCAACGTCGCATTTTACCGAATTAATTATTTTTTTAAATAAGATTGATAAAATTGAAAGTGTACATTACATTAGCAATTACTGAACTGATTGAATAATTTATAACAGCTAATTTTGAGAGAAAATGCGACGTTGGCGATTTTATAGTTTTGAAACAGCTAATAGTTAAGTAAAGGTACTATACCGAGTGGTCCACCTCAGCTCCTGTCTTCCGTAGCTGTTATTAGTAAAGTTGGACTTTTGATATTTTGCAGACGTTACTTAAAACTCCAGAACGCCTTTTAGTAAAATATTTTGGATTATACAGAGTGCCCCAAAAAAGTACGATGTCATAATAATATTTTTTCAATGGATTACTATTCTTTTTTTGTGCTCATTAGAATATCTTTTTAACTTCTTACACGACCCTAAACTTTTTTCAAATCGGTTCAGGTACTAATCTTAAAAAAATAAAAACAAAAAAATAGGTTTTACACCTTTAGTTTTAAAAATTATTAAAAAAATAGAAACAGTGTTTTTTTGATGACATTACTACTACAAACGTGTTAAACAAGGTCTAACAGACTTCTTAATTAAGTTTGATTGATCTGAATTATTACAGGGTGTTTACAATTTATTTCCAAACTTTTTAAAATTTGGAGTCTTTTATTTTGTTTATTTTAAGTGGCGACCCGTGTTTATTTTTATAACGTTAGATGCAGAATTAAACAACGAACATTTTTTCTTAAATTAAATTTGTCATTAAAATACGTGACAAGAAACAAGTTTTTATAAATAACTCCAAATGTGTTAGGATTTACGTTAGGGTTGTGAGAAAAAAAAATTTTTGCTTTCTATTTTTTTAAGAGTAATCCTTAAATCAATTTGAAAGAAAACTTCATACGATACATATGTGAGTAAACATTGATTATATTATTATTTTTTTGAAAAGGTTTTCCAATTACTTTGATATCTTGAAGATTCAGAAACTACGTAAATATTAATCAGAGCATTTTAAATTGAGTCCAAGTCAAGGCGAGCTTTTTGGTATTTCTTGCAAAAATGTTTGAGTAGAAATGCAAAAATGCGCGAACTCATTTGGTAAAAGTCAAGTCGCAAAACCGCCAATTGCACTAATTTGCGCCAAAATCAATCCAACCATTAACTTTGAAGCTGCCAGAAAAAGCTCTCCCTTCCAGCAAGTACCAAATCGTTCTCTACATATAAATCGCATGACAAAGCGTTCGCACTCACAGTATTATCTCGCGCGTCGCGAGTTCCACCGATATCACAACCGACGACCAAATTGGACGTTTCACTAATTTATAAACGCATATTAGTTAGATGATAGAACCAGTTTGGTCTTGTGATTTTTCGTCGAGCCCAAAATTTTGTCAAAAAGCACAAAACTCGCGAATGACGACGCAGTGCAATCCGATAAGGAGATAACGCGAAAACAATTAGTTCAAAATGAGGCACACAGTGATCAGTTTTACCCTCTTTGCCACACTTCTCCAGCTTTCGAAAAGCGCGCCCAGTGGAAGCTCTGCACTCGTAAGTATTCTTTAAATCGGGTGTTACACCTGTGGCGCACCCAAGGTCCGTCAATATTTGCGGTGTTTGTATCGAAACGGAGGCTAACAAACTCGGTTTACTGCCAGTTCAATATTAGGAAAAAAATTATTGAATTATTTTCGTTTCTTTGGTAAAAATTAGGTCTAGTTTTATCGCACAAAGAGATAAGTCGCGCACACAATGCTCCAAAATAAATGAATCATACGTTGACGAGTCGTGATGAATAAACGTGTTTTCTGGTTATTTACTAGATATTCGATCAACTACCAGTCGTATTGACGCACATGGAAAAACAGTGAATTTGGATAATTAGTCTTGCGGAATTTTGCCACTCTCTTAATGTTATGATAATGGCAATCACCGAATGATTCATAATCGGAGTCGGTGTCTCTTTGACAAATTCGTCATCAAGATGCACAACTGGACCGGAAGCTTGGCGATTTAACGAGCGCTAATAACAGAAATTTGCACCTTTTGCCCTTGTCGCAATTGAATTAGCCAAATTGTCTGATTTATCAATCCTTTGGCCAATTTTTTCCGCCGTAAATTTCGGCATGTTTGAAATAATTACGTGACGAATGAATTAGCTGCTTATTAGCCTCGACTGGAACATCACAAAAATGAATTAAATGGGGATCTTTTGACATAACCGAGCACTTCCTCTGTGCATTTGGCACATTCAAGGTGAATTCCGCTGTTTCCGGGTAGATCATTTTATTGGAAAACCTTGGCAATTGTCATTAGCATGCGACACAGTACCGGCGTGTACCTTCCGATTTTGTTAATTACCGAGATTTTTGTTTAATAAACACTGAATTAATTGCCGTTATGTAAGAGGACGGGTCGTAACAATCGATCAGCGAAATCGATTTACTAAACTATTGTGGAAAGAAAGTTACGTAACGTTTGGGACAAAAATCAAACCTGATGAAACTGCGAGCGGCCAAGCAAGAATTCGGCATGAAATTCTGATATAATCAGTTTTTCTGCACCGATTTGGTGCCCCATTTTTCACTTTCCCCCAAAGGAAAGCGCGACGATAAATGCAAAACAATTTCACTTGGTGGAAATGGGGCTATTTACATTGTCAATATTTCGTAGAAATAATTGTTTTACTCGTATTCCTTAACTAACTTAACGTGCACTAATAAGTACACACTGTTATCACTAAATTTTTATTGGGTTACTAGGTGTAGTACAAGATAAAAACGTCGTCGTCAATGTCAAAATTTACATAGTTGTTATTTTTTTCTTCTAATAAATTAGTTAATAAAATTAATTTACTACAGTTTTATGTTCAACTATTTTTTTAAGTTATTACAAACTACATCAGGGTGACTTATTGGGGTCATTTAAGTACCAAAATCTAAAATAAACAACATACATCTAAATGAATATATCGACCATTCCATAAATTATTTTTGTTTGTTTTTGAGATCTGTGATAGCTGAGACAGTTTTAGGAAGGTGGAGAGAACTGTTGGTAGAATAATAATGAATCGGAAAAACTTCTTATTGTGTTTAAATAATTGCAGTTTTTTCAACAAATTTGGTAAAAAACACAACAAAATACAAAATAAATAAAAACAAAATAATTAAATGAATATTTTACGTTTTGTAATAAAGATCAGGAAGCGATTAATTAAGGGATAAAAGACCAACTGCAAAAATGAGAAAAAGAAATGAAATAGAGATTTTGGTTCAAAAGATAATTTTAGGTAAATTCTCGGGTAAATTCAATAAATACGGCTATATTAGCTGTTTTAAAACTATAGAAATGCCAATATCGCATTTTCTCAAAAAGTTAATTGTTCATGCAATTCAAAAATTAATAGCTAATGTAATTTATAGTTTAAATGAAAGATAAAAATAATAACTATTTTACATTTTTATCAATCTTATTTAGAGAAATAATTCGGTTAAATACGACATAGTTTTGAAAGAGAGAAAATATTTATTAAAAAGAGACGTTAAGGTAAAAAATTTGGGGTTTTCTTCTAATTGATAATGTAAACCTAACTATATTTTTTTTTGGAGTAAATTTGAGGAAATTAAGTCTAAAAAAAATTCTGATCTTAGTACGTGGGTACGACTTAAAAATATTCTAGTTCTGTTAGATACAGTTTTCTCTTAGATATTTACCTAATTAAGTTTTTGTGATTTTCGTCGTAATAAGGAACAAATATTTTGGTAATAAATTTTTGTCTTTTTTGTATATGTTACTAACTGCTTAAGACTTATCTTATGATTTTAATTTTGCTAAAATGTTCATTTCTTAACAATCTTTTTTCAGTTTCAAATTTTAAAAATGTTACAGATGAATACATCTATTAAAATTGCATTTTTTGTATTTCTTGGGGTGAATAAGTCACGAACACTTGATTTCTGTCAGAAGAGAAATCTGACTGAATCATAATCCTATTTTGCTCCATAATTTCATTGTAAAAGTGATAAAAATGACGCGAGATATTATAGTATTTTGCTAAAATGTACATTTCATAATCAAACTTTTATAGAAAAAAATGGATTGTTTCAATGAATTTGTTTGTCTCACATATAAAATTAAAATAATTGCCTTATCTTACCTTGTTTATTGTCCACGAGTAAAGTTTAAGCCTTGTTGACTTATTTAATGCTTGTGTGTTCTCGTGTCTGGAAAAATGCATGAAAAAACCGAACATTTTTGATTTTCTTGCTGCGTGATTACCGAATAATGGATGAAATCACGTTGATCCCATAACATGGCATAAACCTTGTTTGCTCCCCTATTTGACCATCAAACGAAGGTGACAATTATAAATATAAATCAAATGACAGCCTTTGGAGGATTCAGATGCTTGCGGAAATAATGAATAAATAATATGCGTACTTCACACACAACTGGCTTTATTCAAACTTTTTTCCACATAACGAATGCGTAATACCGTGGAGAAAATTACTGTGTGTTCTAATTAGTACAAATTAAGTGGTCTAACAGCAGATGATTCCATCGAAGGGTCAAATACTTGCAGACAATGGTCATTGACAGACACTTTGCCGCCGATTGATATTCAGAAGACGTTTAATACTTATATACGTGTCCTTGGGCAACAACAATGCACATGAATTTTATTTTCCCTCAAAATCACGCTACTCCACCGAACTTATCGATTGCAACCCTGATGTAAAATTCACACAGTCGCATATTTGTGACATTAATCAAACGATTTATATTTGGAAGTTCATTGCCATTGGCGTTAAAATCGTTTAAGTTTCCTGTCATCACCGAAATTCATGGTCGCTGCTTTGTTCCCCAATAATTAGCCACGACCCACTGCATTCTCTGATGCAGTTGATGCAAAATCGTCAAAACATGTGTTCTCATGAGTCAGATCGTTGCAGAGATAGAAAGAATTAAACATCTGTGGCCAAGATGATCACGATTTCTCGTTAAAAATAATAATTATCTAATTATTATGTGCACAGCCGGATTCTTGCAGTTACAGTTTCGATCACCTAAAATCTATTATTCCGGCCGGCTTGGCAGACAAGGCTGCTCTGAAAGGTCATTTGATTAATAAAATGCCTGACACGCTATCCTGTAAAGGGAAGCATTTTAATACAAACTAGATAAAGAGAATTACGCTGCGGCAAGTACAAATTTACGTACTTGACATAGGTTAAAATTATAATATAACCGATAACCTTTTATTTCTGGACAGAAAGGATTGTCTGCCACCACTTTGTGTATCCTTAGTCATGTAAATTTCTGACCGTTAGAGCAGACTTTTGCTCTTTCGTTTAAAGGCAATTGACTTTTACGAATCATCGATTATGAATCGAACCACCCACCTATTTCCTTCTTTGCGGCAATGGCAATATCGTACTTAGAAGCTGAATGAGTAAATACCTGTCGTGAGTCAGTCGGAATTAATTAACGAATGTAAAGATTGTCCAAGGTTAGTGTTACTACACCAGAAATTTAAGCAAAAATGTGGACTGGCTTTGTATTCAATAGGTGCGCTGTTTAGTTAGACGAATCACAGGTTATTGCACTTAAACTTTGAAACAATTTATCAGCTATTTGCGTGCAATCTCCGTCTCGAAAATTTCGACTACGTGGTAGTATAAACAATGGCAGTAATTACAATTATTAATAATTCATCCCGACTAGTTTTAATATTTCTAGATCAAATCATTTCGCTGGAGACACACCTTATTTTGCTATGAAAGTGAAACTTGAACTTGAACTTACTGACACGTGTCGTCTATTTAAGTTTCTTGTCTTTCGTTACAAAATTTCGGTGACTACGTGTTCGCAAATTTTATGCATTTGATGATTCACCCAGGTAATCATATCCTTGGACTTGGAGTTAATTTATATTAGAAATTTGCTAAACAGGTTGTTTGACGAAAGAGTTAATGAAATATCATTGGTGTGAGTCACAAAATAAATAAATCAATCACTTTTCAATTGCACTAGATAATTTTTTGGTGTTGAGAAATGCGAAAAAACCGTTAGATAACAAAGTGTTACATGCAGAAAAATCATTTATTATGTCATTGGTAAAAAAGACGAATTTGTGGTTTAATGCTTGGCGCATTACTTTCTCTGCGTTTCCTAACAGTTCGCTATTATTCATTAATACACCAAGTAAACATTTTATCTTGTTTAAATAGTGTTTCAAAAGCGGGCAAATTCGTGTTTCATAGATAAAACTGTAACAAAGGTATTTCATCACGATGACACATCTTCGGACCCTTCGATAAAACTACGTGACACTAAATAATCTTAGCCTTCACCAAAATTTTTCTTTAAATTTTTTTTCAAAACTGGAGGTGAAGAGCTAATACAAAATTCACAAACCAAGTTTTACGATTGATTCAAGAGTCAATTCAAACAATTTTTTGGAATCATTATCATTGAAAGCCGAAATACATGTTACTTTTGTTTATTTTTGGCGTGTTAACACGTCTTTCGTCAAAAAATGACGAAATTAGACCGTAATTGGTCTTCTTTTGGATGCAACACGCTTTCTGAGTGAGATTTTCTTTTAATAAAACTGAGAAAATATCACTTAATTTCGTCGATAATTACGTTATTTTGATTTAAAAATTCACCTGTTATACGAAAATTCTCTATAATAAGACGGAATGAAGGTCGCAGGTGACGTTATTTGGATTTAAATCGCTAGAATTTGCTAGATTTGAATTTATAAATGAGGAATAATTATTATCTTTAGAAATTTCCCCAAAAAATGCCAGAAATTCACGTAATTGGTTTAAAATTATTTTCTAAATGCTTCGATATCATATTTCTCGCGAATTTTTGCTCAGGTAGATTGAAATTGCTCATGAAGGTTAAGAATCATGTTACTTTTGTCTGTTCGGTCTCTGTAGCACGTTTTCGAAGCAAAAAAATTTTTTGAACCAAAACTCACATAATTATGTGAAAAATTTCATTATTCTGTACTAAAAACTCACTCAATTTATGAAATTTGTTTCTAACAATAAGGTCAAGAAGTTCCAGTGAGGGAGTTACTGATAATTTTAATTCTTTGGAACGGAGTTACTTAGACGGTAGAAACGAAAGGAATATTTGTTTTTTTGCACTGCATTTAAATATTCGACATGTGTAAAGTATTTTTTAATAATAGGTACTTTAATGTCTCGACATTTTTTGTAACGAATTTGAATGATATACTAATAAAAAAATTATCATCTTTTAAAATTTCTCATAATACACGAATTTTTGGGTTTGTTGCAGCTCTATTTGTCTCAGTACGGTTACTTGGGCGGTAACTTGCGAAGCCTTAATTCCAGTGCCCTAACGGACGAGCGCGTTTTGCGTAAAGCCGTGGAGGATTTCCAGAGTTTTGCCGGTCTCGATGTCACAGGTAAATACCATCAAAGCACGTTAAATATGTCAGAGCATAATACATGGGTAATTACAGATGCATTTCCTTTGTTGTAATTATCGCTTTAACAATTTCATAATTTTTTATGTGGGTTCAACAGCTAAGGTCATTCCATTCATGATGGTACTTGTCCCAATTACCAAACTTTTGATTTTTGCAGGCGAGCTGGACGATCGAACTCTCAAAGAAATGCAACTTCCACGATGTGGCGTCAAAGACAAAGTCGGGACCGGAGACAACCGTGCCAAGCGGTACGCTCTACAGGGTGAGTCACTTGATCGTTTATTTTTCAATTTGCGAAATGTGCCGACAATTGGGCTAAATTCCTCGTTCACTGGCAGGAGATGTGATCCATTGCGTGGCACACAAGAGCCATTCAAAGCCACTAAAACGCTGTTCGTTCATTAATTTCAACTCGGTTAAAGTCATAAACGCGATAAATCTCGCCTTCGCACCGGAAATTCCTCATAAAACAATTTCACACAATGTGACTAATTTCAGGTAGCCGATGGAAGGTCAAAAATCTAAACTACAAGATCTCGAAGTACCCCAAAAATCTCAACACGAAGGAAGTGGACAAGGAGATCCACAGGGCGTTCTCGGTCTGGTCGCAGTACACCGACCTGACCTTCACCCCCTCCAAGGGCAGCGCCCACATTGAGATCAGATTCGAATCCGGGGAGCACGGCGATGGGGACCCGTTCGATGGTCCTGGGGGCACCCTGGCCCACGCTTACTTTCCGGTACGTCCTCTTCACCCACTTTACCAACTCGATTAACTCCTTCTGTCAGGTGTTCGGGGGCGACGCCCATTTCGACGCTTCGGAAAAGTGGACCATTAACAGCTACCGCGGCACCAACCTCTTCCAAGTGGCCGCCCACGAATTCGGCCACTCGCTCGGTTTGAGTCACTCGGACGTGCGGGAGGCACTCATGGCACCGTTCTACCGCGGCTATGACCCGCTTTTCGAGCTCCACGAAGACGACATCCAGGGGATCCAGGCTTTGTACGGGAAGAAAACCCGGAAACCTGGAGGTGGGGGTGGTGGTTACGACGATTCGGACTTCCAAGGGAGCAACCCGGGGGGTCACAGGGTCCCGGCGCCGGCCCCCACTCCGGTCGATTCCAACTTGTGCAAGAATCCGAAGATTGACACGATTTTCAATTCGGCCGAAGGCTACACTTACATCTTCAAAGGGGACAAGTACTGGAAGTTGACCGAGGAGAGCGTGGCTCCGGGGTACCCCAAAGCCATCTCCAGCGGCTGGCCCGGACTTCCCGGAGACATAGACGCGGCGTTCACTTACAAAAACGGCAAGACGTACTTCTTCAAAGGCTCGAAGTACTGGAGGTACAAGGGGCGGAAGGTGGACGGGGACTACCCGAAGGAAATTTCCGAGGGTTTTACTGGAATTCCGGATGACTTGGACGCCGCGATGGTGTGGAGCGGCAACGGCAAGATCTACTTCTTCAAGGGTGCGAAGTTCTGGCGGTTTGACCCGTCACAGAGACCTCCAGTCAAGTCCACCTATCCTAAACCGATCTCTAATTGGGAAGGAGTTCCTAATAACTTAGATGCTGCCTTTAAGTGGACCAACGGTTACACTTACTTCTACAAAGGCGATGCCTATTATCGATTTAACGATAGGGCCTTTGCTGTGGACAAGGCCAGTCCGGCCTTCCCCAGGGCGATAGCCTACTGGTGGTTGGGGTGCAGCAACGCACCGCAAGGAACCATCGGAACGAGTGAGTCCAGGGGGTGGCTCCTTGATGAAGAGAGCGATCAGGATTACGCGGGAAGTGATACTTTAGACACAGGTAGGAGACAAACCTAACAAAATTGGCCCTAACTTGTACTAACTGTAACTAGAATTGATTAATGGAACGCTCTCTTCATCAAGTATGTAAATACATTTTTTTGCTTTTTCGCACGACTTTGGAACCACCATTGCTTGACTAACCTAACGTTAAGCACTAATTGTGTAATTTTCACCCATAATTCACGCTTGTTGCACGACTGTTAAGTGGCACGCAGAAGCATGCGTTTTTGTCGAGTTTTATATGAATATACTCGCTTCTCAAATGATTTTACTCCGTGTATATTCATATAAAAGCACCTGAGTTTGCAGAAGTAATTAGTTGGTTGTTTTGTTAGTTTTTCAATTAATTAATGGGCTCGGCTACATTGCAGAAAACTACCGCCGTCCTGCCAGCCACTGAAGGGCAGCCGAAATCATTTCTAAGTATGTGTTGTCCCCCATTTTACCATAGGTAGAGTTTGCTTGTCACGTCACACTGTAAATTGTTGCTGTAGCTTCTTTTTTGTAAAAATTGCGAAGCTACTTTTTTGTTAAATGTGTAAATGTTCAGTGATTGTGGCCGAAATACAACCCACAACGACAAACCCGTGCGTTGTGGGTTGTATCCTGGTCGCTTAAGTTAGGTTTAAGTAACGGGAGTTACATTTGAGTTACTTTTAAGGTGAGCACCATGAGCAAACTCCAGTGCCTGATGAGGACGTGTCCAGTCCTCAGTTTTACCAGCGAGAGGGCGGAAATGGAAGTGGTGTAGCCAAACCATCCCTAATACCCTTAGTTTTGATGTTAGTGTACGTTCTTCTTCGGCAAAATGTAGGATAAATTGAGAATATTTCGTTTTATAAACGAGACAGCTCAGACTGAGACATTAAACTAATTTACTGTTTTGTGTGTACATATCGGTGAAACTTTCGCAACGGCGCAAAATTTGACAAAGTGCATCTATACATTTCATTCATAATTTATTGAAGCCAGTAGATCGTATTTTTTATAATGCTCGTTGTACTAAACCTAGCGATAATACTGTGCAATTGTGATTCGTTGTTGTTGATTCAAAAAGTTCACGGAACGCAAATCTTGTAAATGTTCTTTTAACTTTTAAGTAATAAAATACCTAAAAGTAAACAACTTGTTTTATTTCAAGCTTTTTTCCCCATTATTGGTATTGAGTTTTGGTGAAATTTCGTTATAAACTGTTATTATTTCAAAGATAAAAACCAGTTCTAAGTTATGACTACACCTTGCATATGGGCTTTCCAATGAAATCATTCACCTACACGAATGCCCTAACAATTTTTTTTTAATTCGAAATGTTGGAAATACACCGGACGCAAACTCAAAAGTGGTTATTCCAAAAATATTCTACTAAATTGCCTGGAATTCTCAATGATACAGATGCTACTGTTCTTTATTTTGGTGATTCTTCAACTTTATTCAAATATTTTAAACACAGTTTAATTAGTAGCGTTTAAACACTGCTTTAAATAATACGACAAAAGTTATCAGCATTTGAGAGGTCATGTGTTTAAAAGTAGTTGATTTACAATTAAACACGTACTAATAAGACAAAGTAGTAAGCGAAAATCCACATTTAATACAATATGGGACATTTTATAAACATCACCTTTCTTCTTTTTTGTTTCAATTTCTCTGCTGAAAAACCTTTGGACGTAAAGGTATGTCAATAAAAACATTCTGTAAAAATTGCAATTTCAAATAACTCCAGCAAGAACTTTTCGAACACGGGTTTTTGACTTCTTTGGAAGAAAACCCGGAAGTATTAGGTAATGCAATAGAAAAATTCCAGCAAGCAAATGGCCTGCAAGTAACTGGTAAAAACTGGAAGAAAATCATAAAATCCAGAAACGAATTTTAATTCCAGGCAATTTAACTGAAGAGACATTGAAGAAAATGTCTTCCCCGCGTTGTGGCAAAGCTCCTAAGCTCGAAGCTAGAAATCGTAAGTAAAAATAAATTTGATCAAAAAACAAATACGTTTTTATTAGGTGTTAAATGGTCTAAATCACACATAACATACAAAATAAAAAATTGGACGGCCCCTTTTACTGAAATTTTACTTAGAAGTACGTTTGAGAATTATATTGCACAGTGGACAGAGGAAATTGACCTTAGAATTACCGAATCGACTGCTAAAAAAGCTGATATTGAAGTCTATTTTTCAAAGCAAGATGGACAATATGGCGTTCTTGGTTATGCCTATTTGCCGGTGCTTGACAAAAAATAGCAACGTCTTGAACTAAACCAATATTATTATAGGAAAATGGTGACATATATTTTGATGAAAGTGAAGAATGGGTTTTTGATACTTCAGATCCAGAGAAAATTTTTTTCGGATGGGTTGCAGCGCACGAATTGGGCCATGCTTTAGGCCTGCCTCACGTGGAATCTAAGACTTCTATCATGAATCCTTATTACTCAAATAAAGTAACAAATCCATCAAACTCTGACCTTAAAAATATTAAATCATTGTATGGAAAGGCAGAAAAAGTGGATGCTTTATTAAAAACCGAGGAACTTATTCTTATTAAAGGCAGAAAATACTGCACAATTCTCAACCACACTGTTCAAGCTGGACCATTTTCTCTCGAACTAAAATACCCAGGATTACCCAATCGTATTGATGCTGCCTTTTCGTTGAAAAATGTTGTGTATTTTTTCAAAAACAACGTGTTTTTTAAATTCAAAAAAGGACAAAACAGTTTTGTAAGAAAACTTATTTCCGTTGGTTTTGAAAAGGTACCAAGTTACATTGATGCTGCATTTTTTGATCCAAATTCCAATTACATTTATTTTTTCAAAGGTTAGTTCATGCCCAAAAATTCAGCCTGCAGTTTATTGTGACGTTTGTTTTAGGGTCAAATTATTATATTTTTGATATTTACGAAGAAATAGGAAAACGACTGATAGCAAAAAAGAAGATTTCCTATAATTGGTCAATTCCTAACAATATCGAAGCTGCAGCATTATTGGATAATTCAAGGGTTTTATTTATTAAAAAACTCACGTGTTATACTGTAGACTTAGCAACAAAAGAACTTTTGAGTGAGCAGCGGTGTGCCAGTCTTTATGATTATTGCTGATTCAAGAAATAAAGACAAATTGAAATTATAATGTATGTTTTGTCGTGTTTTATTTCATATCATGTATTTTCCGTATTACAAAAAAATTGATTTTGTTTTATTTTCTATTGCAAAACTTAAACTGTTTGCCGTAGATTATATTTCTTTAGAAAATATCCGGTCGAATTTATTATTTAGTCGAATTTAATATTTTAGAACAAAAAAACTTATCACAAAATTATCTCAAATCACATTAAGGTCAAGTATTAAATACTTGGTTAGAATAACTCAGTTTGAAGGCGGGAATGTAAGCCAACACATGTATTAAAAACATGATGCAGAAATCAAGAACACTTGTTATTTTTCTTATTTTAATGCATTTCTCTCTTGAGAAAAATTTGGATGTAAAAGTATGCAAGTTGAAAGACTCCAAAACGTTACAAATTCCAAGACTCTTATTTTAGCAAATTCTCTACGAAAGTGGTTATTTAGAATCTTTGAATGTAGATCCTGAAGATTTAAAGGCTGCAATTGAAAAGTATCAGAAAAAGTTCGGTTTGACCGTAACTGGTAAAACGTTAAGTAAAATTTCCTTTTTACAAAAATGTTGTCATAATTGCAGGGAACATAACTGAAGAGTTGATAAAGAAAATGTCGGTCCCTCGTTGTGCAAAACCTTATAATCTTCGCACAAATGAGAAAACACCTGGCAGGAAAGTACTTTATGTGTTTCAAATTTATTACCAACTAATTTTTTAATAGGCAAATGGACAAAATCTCACATAACGTATAAAATAAAAAACTCGACAACTAATGTTCCAGAATCTGTAGTTAGAAGAACGTTTGAGAAATTTATTACAGAATGGACGGATAAAATTGACCTTAAAATTACAGAAGCAAAGTCCGACAAAGCTGACATTCAAGTTCATTTTACAGTTCAGGACGGGCCATATAACAATCTTGGCTATGCCTACTTTCCGGTATTATTAAATTTATTTGAACATATCTGCTATATATTACAGTGCAAATTATAGAACCACGGTGGTGACATATTTTTTGATCAGGATGAAGAATGGATTGATTTTTGGGACATGGACGGCAATAGAATTAATTTTAATTGGGTTCTAGGTCACGAACTGGGTCATGCCTTGGGTTTGCCTCATGATGATGAGTCTCCTAATTCTATAATGTCCACTTATTACACCAGTGTTTTAAGACCATCAAAAGCTGACCTTAAAAATATAAAATGCTTGTATGGGGCGGCAAAACCTAATATAAGCGTCCTATGTCAGCAAAAAACGGTAGACGTGCTACTGAAAACCGAGAACCTTATCCTTATTAAAGGAACAAAATACTGGACAATATTCAACAATACTGTCCAAGCTGGACCGTTTTCTCTTGAACTATTGTACCCAGAATTACCCGACCGAATTGACGCCGCTATTTCAGTGAAAAATGTTGTATATTTTTTCAAAAACAATGTATTTTTCAAGTTCATTAAAGGAAGAAGTAACTTTGCGAGGAAACTTATTTCGGTTGGTTTTGAAAGCGTGCCAAATAATATCGATACTGCGTTTTTTGATCCAAGTGCTAATTACATTTATTTTTTTAAAGGTTAGTTACGTCTCAATTACATTTTATCTACAGAAGTTTTCCAGGGTCAAAGTATTATATTTTCGACTTTTATAAAACAGTAGGAAAGCGAATGATAGTAGAAAATAAAACGATTTCCAACGATTGGCCAATTCCCGACAACATTGAAGCTGCGACTTTGATAAATAATTCATTAGTTTTGTTTATTAAAAATTTCACTTGTTATACTGTTAACGTGACAACGAAAGAGCTCACAAGTGAGCAAAGCTGTGCCAGGTTCTATGGGTGTTAAAGAAACACAAAAATATACCCAAAATATTTTATTAAATCATGCAACAATTAAAATAAAACGATTCCCCAGTTTACCCCTACTTGTATCTACAAATACAAAAACAAAATTTTTGGTTTTTATGTTATTCTTCCAAGAGATTAAGCCCAGTGCCTTCGAACCTTTTTTGCATCCAATAGCGAAATTGTGCAATAAGCTCTGGTGACATTGAGTTTTTGTAACCCCCGACTTTCCCAGCTCTAATAAATGGTGCTTTCACTTCGGTTCCAGAGGATACAAGGAAATTATTTATACTTTCCTTGTTCACAGCTGGGTTTTTTTTCATGGAGTCAAATGATACATGCTGTTGTAAACGAACGCTATCTTCCTTTGACAAGGTTTTGCCAAGCAGTTTGGCCACTTTTTGCAAAACTCCAGGCAAGTCTTTCTTCATTTCTTCGTATGTTAGGAATAAAATGTTTGATTTGCTTCTGTGCTCCCAGAATGACAAAACATGTTTCCAGTAAGGACCATAATTAACTGAAATAAAATTGTAACACAGTCTACACAAAAAAGCGTTAGTTTTACTTTTATCAAAGAGAAATAGTTTACAAAACTCTTCAAATGTGCCAGTGAAGCCTTCATAATTGGCACATTGGTGGTAATAAGACACACACGTGTCCATTGGGTTTCTGGCAGTACAAATAATCTAAAATTGTCTCTCAAATTTTAAATTACAAATGGTTAAATTTCATACTCTTGGTTTCTTTGTTCCGTTCAAAATCTGTTCTGGCAAAAGGGGAAACGGTAAATGCGATTTAATAGATCTTGGGTGTTTTTGATCTTTACTGAAACCTACAGAATCGAGCTCGTAGGGTTCACCCCCAAGAAATGTCTCAGAAAACAACATGCTAAATCTGCAAAAAATTGTTGTTTTTTTTAGTTACAGTTAACTTATTATTGCTTACTCTAGCATCCTAGTTCTCCTGTAATCATCCGCTTTGGCTCCTTCATAATCCAAATCGTTTGCAATCAACCAAGCAATTTCAGAGATCCAGGTTGTTCCAGTTTTAGGAAACCCACAAATCCACACATCTGTATCAAAAACTTCATACTCTTTGAGGATTTTTTCAAATTCGCGGTATCGTTCTGGTAACACGAAACCCTGTACCGTTATATAGTTCGGTCTGAGATTACTTGTAAATGTTTTTTTCAACAACTTATTAAGTTCTTCTTCGGTGGGAGCAGTTTTAACGTCCATTGTTGGAAGAATCTCTAGACAACTGAAAATGATTTAATGTTATCTAAATGTACTTTAGTTTCCAAGGAAAAACGCAATGGAGATAAAGTATTATTTCTGCATTATCTGCTTGACACAAATGCAATAAAATTAATATAAACAAATACAATTCATTATGCACATTTGACCGTCTCGGTTTATCTCACTTTTGAATTACGAGTACTTATATTATGACTTCCTATAACACACAATTCCTACTTTGTTGCCATATTTATTTTGTTTATTTCTATCTTCAGATATAAAGGTGTGAACGTTTTAGTTACTCATATAAAATGTTATTATTTAACTGCAAAATTATTACATTATTAATTTATATAATTGCTGCAGACAGGATGTTAAAAACAATTAAATTTCGAAAATCAAGTAAACAAGCATTATAACGTTAATGCGAGAGATAATGAGTAAAAATGGTAATCCTTAAATAAACAGAATAAACCAGCTAAATTTAATATTATTTAAGTAACAAACAATACTTACCTCAGGTTCTACGGTCAATATTTGTATAAACAGTGTTTACTGCCGATGAAATTTTAAGCAAATGTATGTATAGATTCAGTAATATAACTTTAATGTATGTGAATACGGGTATCACCTAGCGATATTTTCATTATTTATAGCCATCATTATCACGTGTACAGAAGTTAAAAAATATTATTAACCAATTTATTTACCGGTTTGACATATTTATTTGACAATTTCTTTTTAATTATAATTTTTGAAATACTACTTTTGTTTTACAATAAATTGGAACAAGAACTAAACAATAACGTTTCAAAGTAGCATTAAAAATGTGAAATTATCACGATATGGTAAATAAGTGTTTAACACAATTCCTAAACAATGAAGGACGATTATATTCTATGTAAACAAGCCTATGCAGTTCGAGCTGTAAACTGGTGAGCATTTAAATTTACTGAACTTTCATAATTTGCTAACAATATTCTGAACACACTTTTTAACACATTTCTAAAGGAAAAAGCACATTTTACCCACATTTGAAATACAATCGATTTTTGTCAAAGCACGCGTTATCTCAGTAAATAAAAAATACTACAAAAAACGATTTTACATTTATGTAACTAATTTATTATGGGACTAAATGTGAAAAAAATATAAATAGTATGTGTCATAAATAATCAAAAAGGATAGCTCTCGAGGTAACTATGTAACAACTTATGTGTGTGCCCATTTCATCAAGTCGATCGTTAATAATAATTAGATTGCAACAAATCAATATGTGATCTGAAACCAAAGCCTTCAAATTCGTACCATTATTAATTAAAAGTTACCTTTTGAATAAACTAGTGTACCATTTTATTTATAATTACCGACTGTATAGGTATGAAAAGAAATCATAAATTTTTTGGATACGGCGGGATCTGCAATACTGTTGATTTGATAGTTCATGATAGTAATACTCGTAATTGTTTATTCCTTCCTTAGGTCAATACACATAAGAAATAACAGTCTAGTTTTCAATGTACACCGCATTTAGAATGAAATAGTGCTTGCGACAATAGAAAGTTGAAAATTGGTGGATGCGCCGGGATAACAATCATTGCTAATTTGATGATAATTTATCAGTAATGTAGTTGATTATTTCTTTAAGTCAGTCCACGTAATCAGTTGCCGTTACACTATTAGGATACATTTTAATTTCTAGAATAAAATAGTTTGTATACGTAAACTTCTAATAAAAGATTGAAATTTGGTGGATGCGCCAGGATTAAAACTACTCTATATTTTATTATTTATAATTGTTTATTTTTTTGTACATAAGAAATGACAGAAAGGCACTGATAGTTCACATTTTGTGCTTAGGTGAAGTAATGTATAAAATTGGTGGATGCGCCGGGCGACAAACCATTTGTAGTAGCTGTGTAGTTTCGGTTTCGGAGGTCGTGTGGCGTCGGCGTGTGGGGTTGTAGCGTTGGTGTAGTACGTAGGTACATTGGTATGAATCGATCGGTGGCGGCGCGGCGGGCAGTCAGGCGGGCGGTTAGGCCATGATGTGTCCTCCAGGATCGATGTATTATGTGGCGCGTGCGCATTCAGTCTCCGCCGCCACCGTGTCAGTGTCGAGCGAGAGACGGCCGGCACAGCTCGCGCCCGGGCGGGGAGGACTGTGAGCAACTAACCTTCTCAAGATGGCGGCCGCCCGTAAGCTCGGAGTCTTGTACTCGTCGCGCGTCTAGTGAGTGTCCACCTGAGCAGAGTGCAGTGATGTGATGTGGTCCGGGCCCTCCGACGAGCATGCAGCATGAGCGAGGGCTGCGGGGGGCCCGCGTTCTGGCGGCCTAGCGGGCCCCGGCGCACGGCCCCCGGGGGGTGCAGTCGGAGCCGCACGGGGGGGCACTCCGGCCGCCCGCAGCGATGCTCCCGGCGCCCGTAGCTGACCGAGCCGCCGCTGCCGCCGCCACCGCCACCGCGACCTGCCCCGCAGAATGCCCCGGGCCCTCGCGGGCCTGTCGCTGCTCCTGATGGCCGGCCTGGCGTTCGCCGCCACCCCGCCGCTCGAGGCCGTCTCCAGCTTGCTGTCGTCGAGCGACCTCCAGTGGGCCGTCTGCTCGCCGCCGCCGGCCCAGGCCCAGACCGCCTCCGGAACGGACCTTGGGCCCCTCTGTCCGCCGCCCTGCCCCGCCAACAGTACTAAGTCTACTCAGTGCCTTTATTACTTGCAAGAATCGCACAAAGAGGAGGTGTGCGGCCCCGACTTGGGTCCCGAGCGCAGGCGTGACGTGCTGCACGGACTCCGGATGCGCCACTGCTGCGAGCACGCGGTCGACCAGGCCCTGCCCGAAGACGCCTTCAACGGCGGAAAGGCATGCAGAGACATGCTCGACACCCTCATCAAGGCGGACGATCTCGCCAGCCGCATCGCCTGCGGACACGCACAGGTCCTCACCAGATACGACTGCGGACAGACCTATTCCATCGCGCACCCCTGCTATCGATGCAAGGTACAAACAGACCATTCTATTTGCAACAAAAAAACAACAACAATAATACCAGCCACCACGACGACGTCTTACGACTTTTCCGTCCACATAGATATTGCGCTGCTGCGTAATATCGGCTTTACGCTCGCGCACCACTCTCATCTCATCATTCTGACCGCCGACACGGACACACTCCTCTTATCACAACAATCACTAAAACCCTCACTTTTACCTATCACAGCGAATTTAATCTAATTCTACCAGTTTCCATTTTACGCCCATTTACTGACCAGATAATGTCATCCCTCGTTCTTGAAAGCTCTAAACATGAACTGCTGAAATAATCCCCTTTTCACAAATAGAAACTCTTTTCGAAACCAACATCTATTACTATAATGGTACACCAACGCTTGTTTCGTTCTGTACCGATACTTATTGTTTATTCAAACCATACCAATCGGAAAGGTCGCTAGACCTACGATATATAAGAGTGCACCAAGAAGGTGCCGTTTTACAGTTTTTCGTCCAGAATGACTTAGAACAATAAATATGGCGATGATTTGATGATTGTATAGTAAAATACTTCATAATGAGTGTGGAAAAGTTATACAAATATCATGTGAGTAGTGCGGAGTGCAGTGTAGCACGAGTTGGATTTAATCACAACCAACAAAGATATTTGCTCTTTCCAACGATTTTACCACTATTTTTTAAACGACCGCAAGAATACTATTTCGCTGACAACAATTTTAACTTGTCGTTGTCTTCGAATACTCGATGGCGTCGCTATTAACAGCATTACAATATAATTGGCAACTATTGCGATAACTACCTCATCAGTTACGTTTCCTGACTGTCTGTTTTAAACTCAAGTGATCTGAAGTTTCAGCGAAGAAAATGTTGCCACAATTTTTTTTAAGAACGAAAAGAATATGTATTCTTTGTACGTAGTTACCAGTTTATTTAATTTCTCCAAAAAAATAAACTGAAGTAAGTGAAGGAAATTATTAACGGATAAATTAATTAATACATTTTGTATGTCGATTTTTAAAGGTTTCTAACCGTTTAGGTTTTTTCTTAACATTGTCAATACGCTATCTAGTCACGAGTTGAGGCGCATCCCCGAGCTACACGAGCACTTAATTAAAATAAAGCAAACCTACGGGCGAGAAAGACAAACAGTTTGTCACGAGTTCTAAATTTTCTACTTTGCCGAAGCAGCACCATGACTATTCATCGAGTGTATTCTTTTACATAATTTCGTCATTTATTTAGCAAACCGTGTACTTCCAATATAATATTCTGTAAACCGCAGAAAATTTCGTCCCTTAAACACTTATTAAAAACTTCGAAAGGATTTATCTTCATTATCATAAGTAGGTATAGTGGTGGCATATATTAATTTTCCTTTCTGTCACCGATATTCGGGTTGACGTGGATGACGAGCAGTCGCTAATATTAATTTAGCTCCATTAGAGTGTAATTAGGGAACGTCCTTAACGTTTAGCGTCTTCTTCCCTAAGCATCATATTAATTCGTTAATTTTCAATCCCCTTCTCTATAATGCATTCATATTTAAACGACCATTTTTGAAGCCTTTAACTCTTTACAACGCCAGGTACCCTCTTCTAAATTACAAATTAGTCACAAACGTTTTTGGCGATATTAACTGGGTAATAGATGTCTCCGTTCCCTAAAATATCATTCTCTTTATTTTATGTCGCGAGATATTATTGTATTCAGAATAATTATGCTTAAAATTGTTACGTAAGCTCTATTGTTTCTACTAGCCCAGGGATTTGTGGTTTGGAGCCATAGGACAAATTGAGTAATCCCATAAGAAGGTTAATAATTTTCTAGTTTCACGTGTTGCATAGATTGGGACTATGTTCTAGTCACTAATTTACGTGTATTAAAAAGGTACAGGTTCGTGAGTTTATCACACATACGAGTTGTTTATAGGTGTAATTTTCACGTTTAGCTTGTGCTAAAAATAAGTCATCAAAACAACTTTTTTTAGAAAATTGTTAGAGGTTTATAAAAATAGTCCAATAATTGCTGTTTATTTTCATTACTGTTTCCTTTTATAAATGTGGGGGTTTCATCGCTTTTTCAGCAAAGAGATTTATTTCTTTGGTACTTTAGGTCTTTTGGTGTGACTTTACATAATAACTGAGCATTGAGGGATAATTGTGAATAGTTATTTTTACATCGACGTTTTCACTATCACACTTGCGGTACTTTCAAATCTCAAAAACCGGGTCAAGCAAATGATCGCATTTTCTTGCGAAAATTTAAATCGAATTAGCTTTATCTGTAAGTGGTGAGGCGGCGCTTGCGACCCATTCCCGCGGAATGACATCGCCTTCTCGTGTAATAATGGGCAGTTTGAAGGGTGCGCATGGTATCTGAAAGGTATTTTGCTCATTTTCATTGCATAAATAACGCCACATAACCGAAGATGGGGGTGAGTAGACATGCGGAGCTGACAACTGGCGATGACACTAACGCGCGTTGACAACATATAACTTTGCACCCTCTGCCACCCCCAGACTTCACCTCGTTAAAACGGAGGCGCAGTAACACGACCTAAAATTTTTAACGCACGGAAAACTATTCCTGCATCGATATTATTTTACATCAGCAGGTGAGGCGGCGGCGATTCACGTGCCACTGCGTCCACGTGCTCCCATCACGTGGTCAAAACAGAACGCTTTTGTTACAAACAACTATTTTTAACGGGTGGAAAAGTGTGGCAACAATTACCATTAATGACTTTTGGAAAATATTCATTGTTGAACCTGTGCTAAACAATTGTGCCGCACTGAATTCAGTTGCGAATGAAAATTTACCTTCGCAACCGGTGTTGTAATTAGAGAATTGTGACATTTTCCCTGAAATGAATATACACAAAAGCTTTGTTGGTTCTAATTCACACTTTGGCCCCTCTTTGCGCACCTGAAAGCGCTATTGTCTCGTGGCTCGATTCCGATAAATTAAAATGAGCAGCTTAATTGCAGGATATTTTTGATTTGATCATTGATTTATTGTTCACACAATACAAACACACGTTCCTACGCCCATTACAGTGTTTTCTTCTGATTGGTTATGAGCAAGATTATAAAACGTGAAGTAACAGCCCGGATTTTCCATAAAGTTGTCAAAGTGAACGATTAATCCTACGAGTGAACGTAAAGAACAGATGTTACAAAAACTTTAAATTACTTTTAAATTGTCGTCAAAAAGTGTGACGTCTTGTGCAAAAAACACTACTGAAACTTTCATAAGAATGCTCGAGATGTTTCAATAAACTTTTCAAAAAACGAGTCATGTGGCCGTGTGTAAACGCACTATTTACGCATTCACTGTGGCTGGGACTATGATATTCCGGGGCTTAGCTGAATCCACTTAACTAATCTAGATTTCCATTTGAAACCGAGCAGAGCCTGTGATGTGGGAAACCATGAAATATTTAAGTCCGTTTTGTCTGCTTTGTCGAGCAAATGTAGGATATTTCACGAGTTGTGGTGAGGCGTTATTACGTTCAACTTTGCGATTTGTTTCAGCGCAACGTACAAAAACTTCACATTTAATTACACTTTTTGAACAATGTTTTAACTGAATCTAGCAAGTTGTGCCAAACTGCTTCCGAAACAAATCAGTTTGACATTCTGCACGAATGTTTCCTTTTCCCATTTTCATTCTGTTTGGATTTCCTTCTCACTGTCACCATATACACATACCCACTTTAACTAAACCTTTTGCGGTCCACCACTTTCTGTGGTCTTAAATTAAGGGTGTATCCTAAATCTCACCACGCCAAACCAAAAACGAGGTGAACGCCAACGCGTGAGCTAAATTATTCCGAAAATTTTTCTACGTTATTTCGAGAACACCAAGTTGTAAAAATTATATTAAGTTCAAAAGGAATAGTGTAAAAAACACTTGAAGTCGTTAGTTTTAAAGCTGGAACAACAAATTTCAGTGTGGGCAGAGTCGAGACGATTTTTTGCAACATGATGTAAATAATGTCTGGAAGTATCTAAGAAAACCGATTTCAGAGGTTACAGACCTCAAGCGTTTCAGCGACACATGAAACCTACGCTTTATGACATTATTTAATTTCGTTTATAAACCCAGCATTCACTCAATTACCAGGTTTCCCAGTAAAATTAAAAATAATACAATTGAACATTTTCATTAAATGGTTTTGTTCTTCATGCTTGTAAACAAGACGGAAACTGACCAGAAAGTCAGTAAATAGCCCGATTTTCAGTTCGTTTTTGAAAGGTTAGTTATATCTCCAGGCTGTGCCTACCCACGAGAAATTATTTGACATTTTGATAGTAAGTTCTTTTCTAACGCCAGCGACAAATCGATGAAACTGGGCGTTTGGGAGGCTATTTTAGAGCGTTTTTGTTAGCCACAGCAGTCGGACATGCATTATATGTAGTAAAAAATGTTTTATCATCTAGACATTAGGTACTTTTGTAAACGCCAGCAGCAAATCGATGAAACTCGTGGGTCATTTGATGTTTTTATTTTCCATTATACTGAGTTATCACTTATCACACATTTTTCACGGTAATTTATGGTCCAGTGTTAGCCTAAATTTAGCGTCAAAAATACATACGGTGTAGTCAATTCAAAATAATTTATTTACGTTAAATTTATTATCCCTAATGCAACACCCTTTGACTGTAAAATCTAATCTCCAATTTAAACTTCATTATGGGCCTGTCTCACCTAAACCTTTGGCCGAGGCTTAACTGCATTTGTATGCATTATCGATTATAAGTGTTGTGCAATTAAGTTAGGTAACGAATGGTACTTGACTACATCAACTTATGTTAATGCAAGGACTCTTAATCAGTGAGCGCAGATTCAGGTTTTAACTGGCCCACAATGTAGCGAGTCTAAGCCTAAGCCTAGCTATACGAGCTACCGGTAATGATTTAGGTACAGGAACTAAATGCTCATCTCTTCAAACAATTTGTAGTGATTTATGTCGATAGTTGCCCGCTTGCCGCTTCATAAAATCGATTAGTGTAATGTAGTAAAGTGGAGCAATTTTGAACACAGATCAAAGCAATTTTATATTTTATATCAACCTAATAAAGATAATTTGATGGCTAGATGCAATTTACAACCGGTGGATCAAATGTCGCCACCGATAACAAGCACTGAACTTTTACGGTTATATTTTTTGGCTTTACGGCAACCTCCGTCTTTAAAAATTCGACGTTATTATCTTTATACACATTACAATAAAAATGCTATTAGTCAATACGGACGTAAACCTCTGAACTCGGGACACTCGTTTAGATTAGATTTTTTCGCCAAAAACGCAACTCACTGCATGTGCCAATTACTCGAATTCAATAAATTTCAAATTCTTTGGAAAGCCATCTTTATGTGACATGTATGTGTTTTTGTCGCTCATTTAAATGTGTAATTGCTATAACATTCTGAGCATTGTAATACAAACTGGCGAACAATATGTTGCTTGCTGTTACCCTCTATTGAGGAGTAACAAATATCTCCTTCTCTTGAGCTACACTTTAAAAGGATAATAGCATTATGATACGTTCTGTGACAGTGAATCGCACTTGCTGCTTACCGCTGGAATAATTACAAGAAGCGATTGAACTAGAACTACTACTGCTACTAGAACTACAGAACTGAATGGGAGAGTTGGATTTATTAATAAAAAACTCAAGGATGATAGAGAGAAGATGATTGTATTTTGAACTTTTTTGTTATTTGAGAGAAGCAAGGTTCGAAAATAAAGCATTTCGAATTTTCGTTTTTATGAAAAAATGTGCCGGTTATTTCGAAAAATCGGCATTTTGTGAAAAAGTGTTCGGCTTTTATTAGAGACAAAGTACATTGATTCGGTTCACATAACGAAATTGTGCAAGGGGAGAGCCAGACAATATAAGCCTGGGATCAAAGAGGTCTTCAGCCGCGAAGTAAAACCAAGAAACCAAACGCAATATGATGCAGTTCTTTGGAGGCACTCTTTCGTGTGCTATCGAATAACGGGTTCGCGCGTGTGAAGAGTGGGTGGGATCGATATCAGGTGTTCCCCTGCACCTGCCCTTACAGATCAGGGTTCCCCCGATATGAGTTTCTGATCTCTCGGCTCGGACACAAGCAAGAAACGACACGGCATCGGAATTGCTGTTCCAACGGATTTTCCACCGAGATGAAACTTTGACATGATGGGCACGGTTTTTGAGCGACAACAGACGCTTTTTGAGGAACAAGCGCCAAAACTTGCTCTCCTAATTAAAAGAGAGGCGCTAGGAGTATTGATCGGGTGATGGGGTCGAAGACATGTGCATGTTCACAACACGAGCGACTTGTGATGCGGAGCGCGCCGACGTTTTTCTATTAATTTTTGCGGGGAATAATTGTTGCGATATTTTTTCAGGTGGTAAAAACGCCAAAATGGGGTTTTTATTTATATATATTTTTGAAACATGTCTTTCATCACATTTTCCTTTCGTTCCTTCCAGTCATTTTTCTTCGGCCTAAAAAGTGTCTTTGGTCTGACGTCAGCGCAAATCTCCTTTTCACTAAAAGATCTCTCTGTTCATCTCGTTGGAACGTTTTGCCAAGATTGTTTGCCTAACTGACACAATTTATAGGGTTTGACTCTCGAATGCAACGTAATTAGGAGTTATTTGTTTAGTTTTCCTCTTGTTGTCGATATGATTTCAACGGAATTCATAATTGGTTTAAAAGTTGGGGCGTGGAAATCCAACGGTATAAATTCAGCCATTAAACTTTACAACAGGTAAAAGTAAAACAAGGACAGAACAAACTACTCCCTGACAACAATAAAATTAGGTTATATCTATTCTGAAAACTAGGGAAGTAGTCACCCTACTTTCGAATTCAATTTCAGTAATTTAACATAAATTTTGACAAGTATAATAACTTCTGAACGAGCAGGCGCCTTTATAGAATTAACAAGAGATCTAATTTTCCCTATTATTATGAGTTCAGTTTTCGACAAACCAATTTCCAAAATCATCGGTAATTCAATAAGAAAAAGCCTTAGCTCTAGTGGGAAACTTTTTCGGTTTGTTGACAATAAACCAAAGAATGTAATTCTTCAACAGCTTCGGCGTTGGAGCAGTCCTAGGCTAGTAACGTTACCAATAGTTCCTAGTGTACTTCATGCATCAAACGAACAAGACAAAAGCGTTTATTATTTAGAACTTTCCTCGCCGTCAGAACTTTCGGAATATCGATGAAATTGACAAGTTTACACAACCTCCTGATAGGAATTTACATTCATTCAACAAAATTTATGTTTACAAATGTTTCTAGAGCGAATAAAAACCAGCTGATGATTTTTATAGCCGTTTAATGGCAGTAGAGAAGTCGCACTCAGTTCCCAAGTTACCTCTTTGTTGACACTGTAGTAATGGATCAAACAGGATCATCGCTCAGGTTATTGTTTGCAAACACGGACCGTTTAGTCTTGATTTTGAAAAGCTCATATCGAAAATGATACGAGTATTGATTACGAACGAGGAATTTTCCTGAAGCTGGTCAACAGCGATGGTTGTAAATTAAGTTTATGGATGAGGAAATGTTCGATTTTATGCTTGGACGCCGAATTGATGCGAACTTGGCGCTGATTAAGAAGTTCCTTTTACTCCAAGCTATTGCAGGGCAGGTTTACACCTCTCCACCTATTTAATTACATTAACTTGACGTGTTTTATTGACGAAAACAACACAAATCTAACAATTAGGGGCAATGGAAATATTAATTGTAATTTCTTAAATTGACGCTTGGAGCAAAATGTTCGAGATTCGCTTTACTCTAACTTCATTGAGTCAAAACTTAATTTATTATTTCGATCGTGCAGAAAATACTATAACCATAGTAAGACGCTAAGGGTCACAGGTCGCAGACAATGTCTTCGACCGCTAAATTGCCTTCTCCTCGATGCTGCCACGAGCTTCGTTTATGGAAAATTATTGCAGTTTTTTCGTAAATATAATAATCTGGTGTAGGACTAGGTAATTGTTTCGCTGTTCCAAATGTAAAGCCAGTGATTGCTTTGAAACGTTCGCTGTCCTGGCAAAATCGGCAGTTCGATCGTTCCGCTTTCTCGGCGAATTGCTTTTGAATGTCCATTGAAAAAAGAAATGAAAAATGACGTTGCACTGTCCCGGCTTTTATCTGTAATTCAGTTAGTTCTTTCGACAGCATTATTAGGGCGAGAACTCGCAAAATTCCTCCAGCGGCATTAATTGATTGATTGGTCGAAGAAGGGTTCATCCACGTGGCGTTCGCGCACCTTTCGGTGCGAAATTTTAATACCAGCCGATCGTTTCGATTCTTTCTGAGCATTGTGTAAGCGATCGTATCAGGAAAAAGCCGCACAATAGTGAGGAAAGTGCAATTACTGAAAGGGATGTTGCGTTTTGTCGGCGACCGGAGACACACAGAGGAAGAGCTTTTGTTGTGTCGTTATATTGGCGATAGTCCGGGAATAGGACGTAAGCGTCGGCACTCCTGGGACGCCTGGCTAACGCATTACCTTTGTCGGCAGGGAGGTCAATATTGGCACAGCAAACACGTGAATGCATCATCTTGGCGGCCTTTTAACTGCCTACAACCCTTCACGCTTGCACTGGAATTTACACAGGGGACGAGCCCTTGCCTAAACTGCCTAATTATACGCGAATAGAGCCTAATACGACCTCCCGACTGTGTTTTTCAAGCCAATTTTAGTAAATGCAAACTTCACCAGACCTGGTTTTGGAGCTTACACGAAGAAGTAATTCCCAGTTGATGTTCTAATATTTTTAGAAGACATGCAATATTCGGAAAGGGTCTGCTTCAATAAAAGTGCTATCGACCCTTTCGCAGCCCCGAGAGCATCTCAAAGCTGGCAATTTTTAGTCCTTAAATAATTTCCCTTTCTTTATTAGCGCCGTGAACTCGAGCAAGTTGATTTAAACTTGCTGTATTTTTTAGTGTTTAGAAACACATACTTCTAGTTAATCTAAGCAGTGTGCTCGTGCCGTGAGCACTATTGGATAAAGCTGGATTATCCTGCCACGGAGCGAACGATGCCGAAGGGGCCTCTTCTTCCGGTCGCTTTCGGTTCCATCAATTGCGAACTTTATTTATTGCCGACTACATAAATTACTCGCCGAACTCGTACGGTTTAAATAAACAAAAAGGACGCTTTGTTGCTGTCTTTAATATTTTACAAGCGCGTTCGGGTAATACTTTACTGCGAGATTTTTTCTTGAAATTTATGAGACCTGAACAGCTTGTTAATTTCAACTTTTTTCAGATCTCCGCTTTAACGGCACTAAATCTTATTTTAAAACGGCGCTCCCTTCAGATTACGCATTGTGTTTTTGGATTAAAATTTGAGTGACTACGGTTGGCTTGCGAACGTGCAGCCGAACATTTTTTCTTTATCTCGGAAATTTCATCTAATTTATAATTTAAAGCACGAAAAGCACAATGCTAAGTGGCGGATGGAGAACGAGTCAAGTAAACAAATATGCTAACCAATTTCATCTAGATCCTTGTCGTTGATAAAAAACAAATATGGGGCGGGAGCTGTAAATCGGAACTTACAAGCTTCCGAAATATCGGCTCCTAAACCAACAAGATCAAAGACTTGTCAAAACCAACTTTTTACGACGAATAGTTGAGCTTTGATACTTCCAAACACGCAAAAAAGCCACGTTATATCCATTGATTTTATCGGCATTGATGTTAATTTAATAATACAAATTGTTTCAAAAAGCAATAAAGCGTAAACAACATTTTTATTATTAGTGCTTTTGAAAATACATAAATTTGCGTGCTTCGTTTATTTGTCACTGCACAATTGCGTGAATTATTAGTGAATTAATAATAATAATCACGTTTTTTGCCGTAAGTCTCATGCTGCAAAATTAATGGTCTATAAACAAAGTCTTCATCAATTTTCATCAGCGTCGGTGCAAGGATACATTTCATTCCATAATTAGGGTTTCCACAGTTTTAGACATTTATTAGTTTATGAACCTAGAACGCATGTTTGTAAACAAATAAAGATCGGCGTGTTCTGCCGACGTGAACGTGGAAAGATCACAGAACGATAAAATCAATATCGCAAAAGTGACCTTCTATCTCTAATGCAATATCATCTCGATGTCTCAATATTGGATTCAATGGATCATGAGAGAAATTCAGTGATTTTCAATGGATTTTTTGTTTGAGTATGCACCAAGGACGCCCAAGGGTTTAACATGTGTGAACAAAGCAGTCAATTGATTGCTATTACATTAACAATGTCCTGTATTAATATAACATGCACATTTGTCAGTGCGAAACAATCAGCTCATAGAGAGAAATAATTTCGAGTTCCCACAATAATTATAATTTTCGATCCGATTTATTACGTAAATAAATAAATGTGTTGATGGCAATCGCGTACATTCCTTGTATTTTCCCTCGCCATAAAATGAGTCCAAGTCCGTAATGCATTCATATCTGGAAACAAAATTCCGAAGCGATCGTTTCCGTTCGCGAAAGTTTAGTATGAGAGGATTGTAAGATCCCGCATTACACCGGAATGATCCTTTCCTGATCCACACAGACAGACAGACACTCGGGCTGGATACACCGCATCCAGAGAAAGTCTTGCCGAGTGCCTGTCAATCGACCTATCCCATAAGTGCTACTTTTCAGGCCACGATTGAACAAATCCCGATCACGATCGCTTCTCTTATATCTCGTACACTTCCCGTAGTGCACCATGACGGCGCCGCGGGTCGTCTTCCTCTCCAAAACCCCTCAATTATTTATGCCCCTGCTGAAACTCTGCCAAAATTTAAGCACAACGTTTATTGAACAGCGTCGATAAAAATTTCACCTCGACACAAACCACATGGAAAATTTAAGAGAGATTTTTCAATTTCCACCTTCTTTGTATCTCTTTTAAACACGGCGGCGGCGCTAGGAAAAACTCTAAAAATAAATTTGCCTAATCATTCAGATTTAGTGCTGACAAGAGAAGATAAATGGCTCAGAATTTTGTAGGTCAACACGTTTGATACTTTAACCTCACGACTTGCGCAAAATTTTCATAAGGTTGCATTTGTACGTTTTACATCAATCAGAGTGTTGGAAATTGGAGCTTAATCAATATAATACCAATCATTAAGTTTATCTACAGGTCTTGGAGAAACTTTGTTGACACTCTTGATTCTTGATTGACAGCGAATCAATTAAACTCGAAGAGGATGCAAAGGGGACTACAAAACCGATTTAACTAATTTTCTTTAATTTACCCTTACTTTTGCCTTATTGGTTATTTTTATTTATTCATTTAGTTATTCATAAAAATGCGCGCGATTTGTTCGATTATTCGCGTCTTGCAATTTAGTGCCAAGTACACCTTTTGTGTACGATTGATGAAAGAGCAGTTAAACATCTTGAAATATTTATAACTGAAATGAAAAATGCGGCCTTTTTCGTCTTTCATTTAAGGATTTGCTGCAAAAAGTAATGTCTTTGGGGTCTAGACTTGGAGGTCATAGGCGTATCGAGGAGCTCGTTGTACACAAGAGCTCCACGTTTTCAGTGGAAAGAGCTTAGTCCTGATCGATCTTTGTGTGACCCGAATATGCAAGCTCTAGTACTTCCCTTCCCGTCCCAGCCACTGCCATCACCTCAAAACTCTTTACACTCACTCGTTCGGCAAGAAATGGCATCCCTGAAAACGGCATGTGAGGCAAATTGCCATGTCGCCATGAACACACCAGAACAATACTAAAGAGCGATTTCACTAATCTCTGTCCTTTTTGTCCAAATACTTCCGGGTATGTAGTCAAAGATGCGTTGCGGCAGATTGTACAAAAACCAGGGAATTGGGAGAATTATCTTCGGAGTTTTAGACGCACTTTTTCAAAACACTTTTTATAGAAAAATCATTTTTGTACGTAAACGCGTGATGCCGTGTTTAATCGCCCGATAATCAATTTCACTGCATTGATAATACTTTTATCATTTTCTGGATATAGTAAGAGCATAATAAATATAAATATTTAATTGTTTTTTACATTATTATTCAAAAAACCTAAAACTCTAAATTGTTTAAAATAAAATAATGTCCTGTTTTAATAAAATATATGAGAAAATTCAGTTCTTCAAATTTCGCCCGGCGCATCCACCAAATTTGTTCCAGGCAGTAATAATAAAAGTGTTACATTATTTACGGTTGACCATACAATATAATGAAAATAGGTATAAAATGTAGAGCAAATGTATTGATCAATTTTATTTTTCTACCTAGAATACTTGAGTAACTTCTCAAAGCACGCTTGGCATTGGACAACGTAATATCAAGTTGAGAAAAGTTTTGTTTAATTTTTGAATGAAACCAAAACTTTGTGAAACAATATTTGGTAAAAAAGTGTACATGCACAATGCATTCTTCAATTGAATTCATAATAAAGGTTTGTTTTTAATTTTTTATTGCGACAGAAAACAATGAAATTAGGGTGCAATATTAATGAGCATTAATAGATTAAAAGCGAATAAATACATTTAGCACAGAAATCTCGCTGTCATTAATAACCAAAATATAACAAAAAAACGTTAATTAAAAAATTCTCATTTGTACAAACTTTGACAATAATTTTTCCTATACAAACCTTGGCTACAATGCCAGCTTTTATCTGTTTTTAATTTCGAAATGTGCCGCTGTTGCCGGTCGTACGAGCTGCTATAACTTTACTCTACATCCTAGCAAGTGTTGATTATGCAAAGTAGAATTTTTCAAGACAAAAAAAGCAAACACAGTTTGAATTATTTAAATAATTGTTTCATAAAAATTATAATCCTATTTTAATTACATCTAATGACTTTAAAAAGCGATAATAACTCACTTTACGTTCATTTCCGCTTATACTATGCAAAAGAGCTATATATCAGTTTACAACACACGCTAAACACTTAAAATTGTAAATGAAAACACTATAACGCGAGATAATTTATATTTTCTTATACCCCAGTTTATAATTTATTTTCTAGTACCTAGTAATATTTCAGCTATAACGACTAGCTCTTGGAAAGATTCCAGCTCAATCCACTTTGATTTTCTATCTACGAACTTTTTCCTTTTGTATGTTAAAAATGTTTTATCACTGAATCTGGTGTACTTTTTGCTACTTATGCTAATACTATACGTATACTCTTTTTGCGCACCACTTTTCCCTACATCATGGTTTATTACTAAACTGCTAAAACCGAAACTTGTTACTGTTATTTTCGTCTAACTCTCTCTCTCTAAATGCTCACAACACGTGTGCTCACCCTATACTTCAAAGTATTCAAACAAAAACAGTTTAAATAAATTGATAACAATATGTTTTATTTTAGTTGTCTCTTCTTTGATGTAAAAATCGCGAACAGGATTAGGGGAAACTTCCGCGTCAAAACTTGAACGTAAGTTTAAAGGGGTAGGTCGTCCTTTGTGAACGTTGGGAGTTTATAAATTCATCAGTGCATCATTTCGTAACAAAGAAAGTAAAGAGAGACAGTCTTGAAAGAACTATAGAATGAAAATTGCGTACACTTTTGTTGCTATTTCTCATTTCGAGATATTGAGAGATTTTAATATGGCTCTAGACAAAAATTAAAACGACGCGAACGTCGTATAGCTGCACAGTAAATTATAAGCTTTCCCGAATTGACTAGTCGCTTTTTAATTACAACAGCCAGAGCAACGTTTTTCGCAACCGCATATGAGGTTATTTAATTAAAACCGTCAATCTTGCTTAATGAATAACGGTATAATTTTAAGGGTGATCGTACTACAAAAAGTGTCTTGTAATATTTTCTCCTCAAGTGTCAAAATTGTAAATGGGGGCGGCATCGGGTTAAAATCTTCGTCTATGCTAAAATCAGATCCGCATTAATCACCTGGTGGCGACACGGACATGACGTCACATTAATTCTGTCAAGCTGCCGCTACCCTGGAGCTCTTACTCGAACCTAATCCAGCCACCCCCTGATTTGACAGTGATATGTGAATCCACGGCCCCACTACATAAATATGTTAAGTGCATAGAAGTCACTCTACTACGTGTTTAAACGGGGATTACTTCACTAACCCGCTAATACGGCTTGTACTACGGGGCGTTAATCAAAATCGGTCCGATAACCAAGATTATTAACCCAGAGACCTCCGACAAGTGTTCGCTAATTACCTGCCATCGACACCCAAATGCCACATCGAGCGCCAACATTTAGCACCCGAGTGATACACAAATTTTTGGCGTATTTTTCGCTTTATGCCAACGCAAAAGTTTGTTTGTGCAATAAGTTTGCACCGGTTTCTTAAATTACTCAAAGGTGCTTAGTATAAGATTACGTTAAGGCGTTCATTTTATCGAAAATTAGGCTTGTCTGAAAAACATTTTCATTTGCTTTAACATGGCTTTATTGTTCCCGCAAGAAAGAAATAGAAACCGGCGGTAATTAAGATTTAAGAAGCTGCAAATTTATTATTCATTACGCACTTTCGTGCGCCTCAAGGAAATATGAATATGAACGGGAAACACGAGCAGCTGTTTTATATTCTCTGTTAAAAATTTGGTGCCGGAAGTGCTGTGCAACGTAAAGCACGTGCCTCTTCCGAACCCATACCATTGTCTCTAATTCACATCACAGCAATTAGGGCGGCAGAAACGGCAGACTTGTGTCATTATTTATTAATTTGGCGACAATGAGGGAGAACATTTACCGCAATTAGAACAAACGAGCCATTTAGGCAAACGCTTTTTCAGCCACGAATTTATCCTGTGAGTCCATCAACCTCGCATGGATAATTTAATGGGCGAGAATTTTTGCTATTTTACGATCTATAAAGTGGAGCATTGTCCTCGGTAAACAATCCGGGCCGGAGTCGGGCTGGAGATGTCGTGGCGCTACCTTTTAAATGTCTAATAATGAAGAGAGCGGCGAGAAAATGAGCAAAGATCACTCCTCATTTTCGATATGATCGTTAACAGCAACTTGTTGAAGGCGGGCGTAATGCAATCAACGTCAGTTTGATGAAAGACGATTAAACTACCGGAATTATAACCGCAGTAATAAAATCCAGAGGTGCTTGACTCTGTCGCTGGTTCAAATTCAACGTTGAGGGCAGTGTAGACACGTTATTGTATACCGTATTGATTACTCTTTCTTTTCCCGTGTACTTGCCCCAGTTTGCCCCCTATTCATTCATACTTAACTCCTTTTCACAATGTCCCGCAAAATTGCGGTGCCCATATTACCAGCCAGATCTCTCGTCAAATATTAGAACAAGTGTCACTTCATTGCATACAAAGCTGTTAATACGCACTCGCCCGCTGAATGCTGGAAATTAACCACGCGTATTAAAAACATCTTTGATGTTACATTTTAACACGAATCGCGCGTTTTTCACCTCAAATTTGCATCGATTTTCACTCCTTTGTACAACTGCAATCTCAATTGCTTCGGGTAATCGATTTAGTGGTAATTATTTGCAACCATAAATTAATCGCAAGAATGTAAGATTGGCTCTTAAAAGTTACAATTTTTATTGGCGAGTTCAAATAGCTAAGAAGTCGATACAAGAGTATTATCATCAGCCGGTTAGAAACTGGACAATTATATTTGTTCCCGTTGTTAATTAATGTTGGGCTTTTCCAACAGATTGAAGAATAAGGAAAAAAGCTTAATTAGGTTTTGAAGAAGGCAAACAATTTATTTGAACTTCATTCATGAAGACTTATGTATGTCATAAGTTTTTATCTTTCTCGGAATGAATCCACTTGGGTTTAAATTGTGGAAAGGGTTGTTGTAGTAAGCTGAATTATTAATGGAAATCGTAAACTTTTTCTTATCTTTTTTTATTTTAAATTAGGTCCAAGAGGGTAAATGTTACAAAGAGTTAAGTCCCAGTTTATTTATTCCAGAATATTTGCTTTGCGTTTAGATAATTGTAATTATATCAACAACACTGCTCGACGTATTAGAAAAAAGACATAACTTGAATATTCAAAAATACTCAACCACCGGTTTTGAACCGCTTTTTTATTGCGGTAACATCGACCATGTGTAAAGACCCGGAAACTGTGACACTAATACGATTTAAAATTGAGTGATAATATCAGCGCAGCGTTTTCAAATCATTCGAATCGAAAACTGTTTCAAAAAAGTTGACACTCTTTGCCAACATTATTATACAGCAGTCCGTTTGTACAAAAATTTGGGCATTGAATTCCCAAGACAAATTAAATTTATTTGAGCCGTCTAACGTAATTTTTGTCGGCTTCCATTCATGTCTAGTCTGGTAATTATAAAAATGTAAGAAACAACAGGCAAACTTTGACCATTATTTTCCCGTAAGTGGGAGTCGTCCGTGTTGGGAAGAAAGTGGAGCAGGAGTCTCGTCATATAAATTTGGAAAATCAATGAGCGGGAATTATTTGAAGGTGTATAAGAGTGGGTTTTATCTCAACAACACACCCACCATATTTTTATGGGGTCATTTCGGTTTTATGGAGAGTCTATATACTTGGGATAAAGGGAGTTCGATTTGGAGATGAAATTGGTGTCGCGATGGATATTTTTCTGCCTCATGGTGTGAGAGTCTTGAGGGTTTCATTGTGTTATGAAATCGTGCCCCGAAATAATTATCTTGTATCAATTAGAGTTGCTGACAATTTCCGTGCTTAACAGGTATAATGAAATCAATTGAAAGCTTTGCTATTGCTATCAATAAAACTCTCCACCGTGAACAAAATCAAAGGGCAGAGAATTGGGGGCGCTCTCAAACATCGATCACTAGTGTAACGTGAAACGCTCAAATTTCAAAAATGATTTATTAACAGTGACGGTGAATAGAAATCGAAAATTTTAGGTAATTACACGTTTTCCGGTGCCTAACTCGCAACATTTAGCGTTCACACCATATTACAACTAAAAGAGTAGACAGAAAAACAACTGTTTCTCCTCTAGAAATACAGAAATCGAGAATTTTAAGTGCAATTTTTGTAAATACAGAAAACAGAGAAAGTCGACGTGAATTCGTCAACCATTAAAATACTCTAAAACTTACCGAGACTTTAAAACCCAGTGACGCATGTTAGATCGACATAATTCTGCATGATTGCGGATCAAATCACCCTCAACATATTTCATAAAATTTATCAGCACCTCCTGACCTCGTCAAAATTATAGCACCAATCAAAATAATGGGCACATAAAAGTGGGTTTTCAGATTTGTAAAGGAGCTCTGTTGTTTCATATAGTGTTTAGTTTAATATTAGGCCCCTTTTTTCTTAAAAAAAGTATGAAAACATATTGTTAAGACATATAGAAGTTCATAAGTTGAAGTGAGTTTAAAATTTTTTTTTCACTTTTATGAAGGTATTTGCCGTGACCAACATAATTTTAAGCAAAAAAATTGAAAATTTTAAACCTCGTGAAAAGTTGGTTTAACACCCACAGAAAATGAGCTGTAGAATTCAATGAAATTGCATTGCTCTACGACTTTTAGTTTCTTAGTTGATTTTTTTATTGAAAAACTTTAATCGCCTCTGAATCTGGAACCGTTGCCGGAGCGGCTCCGGGTTTAATCGAAAAAATAGACAAAATTAAGTGCTATAGATGATTTTTTCTTTGTTGCTCTAAGTCTTACAGTTTCACTTTACAGTGTTAACTTTTTTTTAATTCTTCTTATTTTCTCAATTACGGTAAACAATTCGAAGAAGTGGAACTATTTTCATCCATACCTATGCAAAATGATCCAGTGAATCGATTGGCATCGAGAAAATTGCCAAATTTCCAAAAGTTTTTTAATTATGATTTTTTTAAAATTGTACCAATTTTTGCATTTATTTGGAATTTTCTCGAAAACTATTAGTCGGAGAAGAATTATCTTTTTAAAAAAAATAGATAATTGAAAGAGCTTTCCAACGATAATACACTTCATGGGGTCATCTCTAACATTTCTGGAGGTATTGCTCGATAAATGTTCCGGGTACCCAATATCGATAAAAATCGCGACGAAAATTGAAAAAATCAAACATCAAAAAATCGAACATATGGACTTTTAACAATTTAAGTGGGTTGACATGAGAAGTTCATAAAAATTTGCTGGAGTAAGTTTAAAATTTTTTTTTTTTCACTTTTATGCAGGTATTTGCCTTGACCAACAAAATTGAATGGATTAACAAAATGTATTAAATTTCTTCATAATCGTTGAGCGGAAACCAAAACGCCTTTAGACATTTTGGTTCACCTAAAAATAAACTACTAACTTCTAAAAATAGTAATAATAATTGTAGGTAAACAACAAAAAAATAAAAATTCATTTAGGGCCGGGGTTTCACCAAACCCACATAGAACTTATTTACCAAGTAAACTAAATTACGAAAATACGTTTGCTTTTTCCAAAAAAAGTGAAACATCTCTTCCCCTTTCTCTTTTTTTACCTTGATACGAATAACTTTTATTCAACTTTTAAATGACAGACAAACCGTGATTATTTTTTTACAATTGTAAGTAAATTGAAATAAAAAAATATACAAAATATATGTCATTGCATTTAGAAATATACCATTTATTACATTTTTTATAGAAACTCGTAATTTGCAAAACTATGATAGATTTTGAAACGCGTGTCGATGCGTTTTGTTATTATTTTTTGCAAATTAGTTGGAGTAAAATATGTATCAAAATGTAAAGCAGAGTCCACGTGAATAAAAGTCACTCGAAATTATAATCAAAGCCGATTTAAATTGAGTTCTGATTGGTTTGTGAGCGGATTGGGTCCCGTATAAATATAGCTCTGCCGCTGAGGCCCAAATACTCGAAAAAATCAACTTTAAAAATCTCTTTGTTTCCTCCAGAATCTTAATTAAAGTAAAAACGCCTTTCCAAGTCTTCCACGTACTCGGGCCTTAATTAATAAATTATCTTCCCCTAAATTGGCAAAATTGAATGTAATAGCCACGACCAGCGCGTAAACATGATGCGGAATCGGCACCTCTTAAAAATTTACGACCTCTTTAAACCGCCCCCAAACGTTATTAAATTTTTATTAATTGCACCTGTTGTCGGTTTTTGAATCGACGTGTGTCTTCGAAAATCGCATCGCCATCTGATCGGACGGTCGGCATTGTGCGTGTTTGCGGGGGTGCACGCCGGGGGCACCGCCCTAGCGCCAGATGTGCTCGGGGATCGATCCCGAGACTCAAAACTGGGTCCTGTGTGCTGGCAGCCGGGAACGGCCGGGACGCCCTCGCTCCCCCTTCCTTCATCGTTCACCACCACCACCAGTTCGGTTCATTCATTCCTTGCACTCTCCTACGCCGTGATTTATGTTATCGCCGAATCACTCACGGGCTTATGTTCTTTCGGCCCCGATACCCCCTAATTATTCAAAAAAATTTCTCCACTGCCCGTATTTTTTTATTTACAATAATTGCCACCAAATAATTAAATGTGCTTTAACCAAACACAAGGTAAAAAAACAAAAATTAAAAGAAATACTCGTGGAACCATTTTTTTCACTGCTGTAACATGTTAACATATTCTTTAGGCGATCGTGATCATGATTCACTTGATTAGAAATTAAATTCTGATTCTTCGTCCAGACCACAGATATCTGAATGTTAGGATGTGAAACGACATACGAATAAAACGTTCCCGTCCTCGATAGTTCCGGTAATGTCACCAGAGAGCGCAGTTGTTGCATTACCGTCCAAGTTCTCAGAGCAATGCATTTGAAAAAAAAATTGTCCAGACCCAGACTTTCTATTTATTGTTTCTTGTTCTCCTCGTTTTTTCAAAATATTAAAGACGTAATTTTTAGCAATATCGTTACGGAGAGCAATCCGACTGTACACAGAAATTATTACTTTGGATTTTTTTTGAGAAATAAACCTCAGATCAAAGTCTGTTTTAATCAACTAAATTTGATCGAAAAAATGCTTCAAGACTTGTCTCATTTTTTTTCTCCACTACTGTATGTACATTTTGGCAGTGCATAAAAACAAATACATCAAATAGTTAACAGTTACTCTGTAAGTGTAATTTTGTTTTTTCATAGTAATGTATAATAAATGGATAAAAATTAATTCAATGAGGGTTCAAAAACAAAACGGTAATTATTTACAAAAAAGATAAAACAACAAAAAATACATAACACATTTTACTTTATAATACTATTTAACAGTGTTTATTGTTTTAGACTTTAATTACAATAATGTGGATAATGGATAAATAGATGCATTTGTTTACGTATGTCTCTAAATCAATAATTTTTAAAATGGAATCCGGTAAAACATGTTAAAAGTATAGGGTGAGTAATAAACTAAATCAGCGTTTACTATTCAATACTTACATACATTGTTTTCTCAAGAGTGTAAATTTTTCCAGAAGGAAAAAAATAAAGTATTTACGACGAATATCAAACGCTCATTTCTCTGTATTATTTTTAGTTTTTGAGATACAGAAAAAATATACTATTAGCATACTCACCCTGTATTAAAAATATACTAATATCGGACAATATGTAGCGGTCGGTCGTTTAGAATTATTTCAACTAAACTTTAATTTTTAATTTATTGCTAACTAATATTATTATTTATTTAATAAGAAAATGTTGTTTTCTAACTCTTTCTTGTTACTTTGAAAGCTATAAAGCTTTCTCCGACAATGTTTGAGAAGTAATTAAGTTCACTAAGGCTAAAATCGAGCTAAGGTGTAGCTTATATCGTAAAGCTAACGTTGAAATTGATACTCTTTGTCTTACCGAAAGGTTGGATCAGGAAGGTCAATGCTTATCGAGTTAAAGGTAACTGAGCAGAGGTAAAACAAAGTCATCGGCTAAGACAAATTAGACATTCAATACGATATCAAGCCAACAATTTTCTTGAAATAATCAGTGAACAACAATGGACTCAAAAATGCCAGTCACCTTAAAACAGATAAAATCGCTCAGGTTTTTATTAAAAGCCAACCCTTGTCACCTCACCATCATCCCGATAACCTGCGTGATCCCGCGTTAAGTTATTTTCAAGTCATTTGCACCGCCATAAGAATTGGAATTGCGACAGTTAATTAATATTGTCGGTGGCATTTCGCACGAAAACAGTCTCAGTCTACATCAATACGATTACAAAGTTTTAGCAATAGTTCGACGTTAGATGACACAAGATCTGAACTATTGCATTGTTGCAATAATTGATAACGACGATCGTCGTGAATTGCATCAAGTTTCTCCAAGTTGGGGATTTTAAGTTGCCTGCAGCGGCAACTACTCCAACTGCAAACTTAATTTCAATACAATTTTTTGTTAATTTTAATTTAAAATTAAACTTTGGAGCAGCTGTTCGCAGATTACTATTTTCAATCAGCGTATTAATTAAAATAGAAAAACTAGAACAATGTTAAATTGTTCAATTTGTCCAGGCTTCTTTGTTGCGTCCGCTCAATGCACCAATACTCACACATGCATTAATGAAATCCGCCAGATGAACACAGTATCTGTGTTAACAAAGCAATGCATCGAAAAATGGATCACTATGCAATTGCAACTGTTTGTAACTTTTAACAAGAGTCGAGGACCCTGCACAGCATCTGCATTATTCCACATTGCTCTTGCAGTAAGCTGATAACAGGATAAAAGTAGATTTGCATCAAATCCGATTTGCGTTATACATACGTTCCAGTCATGTATTTTGTGCGTCAATAATTCACAAAATTGGTGAAACTCGGCAAAATCAAAAGTTTCATTACAAACTTGCGTTGAAAGTTTTTCACCTTAGACGACAATGCTTGATTTATTTCGATCATCCATTATCAATTTTTCGAACGGGAGCGAAATGCTCTGATTTGTCGCAAAGACTCAGTTCTTCAATCCATTACCACCATGTTTGAGAATTATTGTCCCATTCGAACAGCGGAGATGGTTTTTTAATGTCTTTTGTTCTTTAGCGATTTACTGGGGCTTATTCAAACAAGAAACTTAGCTGTTCTTAGCGGAATTACAAAAATACATCTTAATTAAAGCACTGCATTAATTAAGTGCATGTGAATCGTAAGCGGGTATTTAATGTTAAATAATACGCTAATATGCTAAATACTGCAACTACAACCGATCTAATTGCAAGATAGTAGAGACTAAGCTTAAATGGAAATCTTGAATTTAACGAAATTGCAACATTTTTTTGCGACTGTTTAATATAATTCTAATTTTATAACGCGATCAAAGCGATACAGGCGAGCATCACAAAGAACATTTTTATGTGTGTAAAACTACGTAATCCAATGAATGTTTTTTGAAGCTTTGTAAAATTTTGCGGCGGCTTTGTGTCTTTTACTGTTCATTAAAAATTTACATGCCATTACAGAAACCGCTCAACATACCGTTGTTTGATTCCTGCAGTTAACTTTTTACAACTTAGTGTAAAACTTATACTTCAAAGAGGTCACTTAAGGTGAATTTACAATTTTTTTGCAAAACCAAAACCAACCAGCGTTTTGTGGAAAGGTTGGAGGTGATAAACAAAACTGAAATTTTAACTTTCCGGCGACTAATAAACACTTTTTCTAGTTGTTTCTCTACTAAAACCAGGATTAGGAGCTTTGAGCAGCTTTAAAGCAGATTAACATCCGCTGGACTATTTTTCCATGAATTATAAACACGGAAAACAGGAACTCACCTGAAATTTATATTGACTTTTAAAAAGTTCGTTAGTTAGCTCGCCCTTAATAATGTTTTTATCGCTCATAGTTACCAGATCGTCCTTAGAACCAACACAGTAACAAACCAAGAATCGTCCTTGGATATTGATTGATAATCTCGCGTTACTGTCGTTAATATTTTATTTCATATTTTACAGCTCTCGTAGTCAAACCGGCGCAGCAAAATACTGAGTATTTGGCAAATATATTGTACACTGTGTATAAAAAAGTTTTCAAACAGTTAGAAACTTCCTTTCAGTCTTCGCTCTTTTGTGTCGCTTAAGGACCGGTTTTGCTTACTTCTTTTATCTTCTCACATTTACACATTATGTGCTTTCTATATTGTCTTTTGTTTGTTCCTCATAGTGTACACATTTATTCTCCTATTTCCATTCTATACATTTCTTGTTACCCGATAAAAATACAGGCTTGTATTAATTTTTCGGGTCCAAGCCTGGAAACTGTTCCAAAATTCAGAAAAAGAAAGTCGTAAAATTTTATTCCTCCACTTTAAAAAGCATAAATCTGCAGTGTGTACCAACCTGTTTCGGTAATAAAATAAGAAAATTGTTTTGTAAAATCTGTCCTCATAACTCACTTTTTGTGACAAGTTCAATTAAGAAAAAGTTGGTACATGTCGCGAACTCGTATAGGATATTACCAGAACCAATTTGGAAGTATTTTTGTTGCGTAATTATTTCCGTTACGTAGAGGTGTTACGTGAAGGCAACACAACAAATTACTCCTAAATTGTTTCCTTCCTCCGTTTATAGGTTTACTGCATAATTACGGCTGAATATTTAATTCATGCATTAGAGGGAAAATTTTACGAAATGTTTCGTTTAATGTATAGAAACTCAAGTCGGAAGTAATATCAGCGCTGTTCAGGTTGATAAATCAATCGAAAAAGGCTGGAAAAATTGCTCAAAGGATCGTCGTGACATTTCACACAATAACAAATACCTCAAAAGGAAATATGATTAGAGCGATAAGCAAAATAGGAGTGATTTTTCTCTAATTGGCCTCTCCGATCTTTCCGTTGGCAACTATATAAATATTTAACGAGAAAATTTGCAAACTAAGACAAAGTTCGAAAGCTGAACGCGAACTTGCGAACTAATTCAAATGTTTTCGTCGTATATCGATTTGATTTCATTAAATATTTGCCCTCTTTAGGCGCCCTTCCAGATGTAACCAAACGTTTCATCTCTGATAAAGGCACTTCATATTTTAAAGAACGAAAAATCGAATCATCTCTAAAATCAAGAGGGATGTTTAAAGGTGTTACAGTGGGATATTTCTCTTTAATTTTCCTGTTGTCGAAATTAGTTGGAAATTTACATTATAAAAATGGTCGCTTTAATTAAACCCGAATTTGGAAAATGTCCGTTAAAAATCTGATGCATCTTTTCGGAGATTAATCTTGAGGGAATTAAACGTTTCTTCCATTCTGCGGCGCTACATTTAAGCTTGAAGAGGCTTTAATTAAATGTTCACAATTAACATTGTTTTGTGCTGGGTTTTTATTCGATCGGTGGAAGTTATTGTGTCATGTACGTGCATTGCGCGTTCAGACAATGAGTAAACGCTTAATACATATCTGGCATTAACAAAATGTATTTGCAAATTAATTATTCGTTTATGAACAGGAAATTTCAACTCAAAAGGTTCTTTCAGCTGACTAATTAACTTTGTAGCTTGTTAGTTGCGTCATTCTAGTTGTGTTGTAAGCATCGTTGCAGTGTTAAAAATGTTGTTAAGCCCTTAGAAAACTCGTTGAATTTAACCCGGATTTTAATTTTAATTAATGAAGAATAATTACCAGGCTCATGATACACCCTCGCTGGCCCACTTTCTACCTGAAATCCACATCGAATCGCTCACTGCGGATTCGATTTATCTCATTTTTCTAATGAGGAAGAAGACCTCAATTTTCAAATTTTACGCAACGCGAATAAAAATCTCAATTCTGCTAGTTAATTAATAATAAAATGTTACGCAACCCAGATGATCATTTCCACTGTTGGAAAACTTCAATTGCAGCTTTGAATAAGCATCGTTTCAATAAAGCGGAATTTTATTAATTAAAAGATCGCCGCGAACTTAAACTCGAGACAGCTTATTTGTGGCACTTTGGCAATAATTTCTTTTTAATCCTTTTGAACGTTCAACCCAAGTTTAACAAGTGAAACAAGCTTTAAATATTAAAACTTAAACGGTGCTGATAACCGGAAGCGCGGAAATTATTTTCGTAATAACTACTTTCCCAAGACTTTTTTCGCAGAATTACTTGACTAAATTTACTTTACAACACTCGATTATCATTTGTGCTCGTAAATACGGCCATTGTGCTAACCTGGACGCTTATCTAACCAGTTTCATAACAAAATCAATTTCTTGGTATGTCACTCAATTGCAGATAAGCATCGGAAACTTACTGGAATATTGCTTACCTCTGCCATTTAAGTGTTTGCTGAACAAATCTCCGCTCGGAATTTGAAACACATTTCAAATTAAGAGCAAATGTGACCACAGCAAAATTCCTTAAGCAAAAATTAAACAGTGCATCAATATTTCGAATTACGTGCTTTTTTGCTAAAGTGTAAAAAAAGACGCATCACGTATTGTTAAGGGCCATGGTCATTACGACCTTCTTAACAGGCCTGAATCTATTATTTTATTTCCTCTTTTACGAAATAGCCGCTATTTCGGTGATAAATTTGGGAAAATAATGCAAGCAATGAAATGCTAGAAGTACCTTAACGAACACCCGTATAAAATGCACATATAAATTTTTACGAAAGTCGTTAATACTTACAAGAATGTTTAAGCCAATATAGACAATGAGTTCTACCACTGACATTCTGTTTACCAGAAGTGAATTAACGGGTTTATTTATTAAATTTATACAGTTTTAATGGCCCGTTGCATTTGCGGTTATAACCATATTTTATCTTATAATGATTCTTTCGAATCTACCAGAACAGAAGCTGCTTGTTTTATGTAAATTTGAGCACAATTCAGGATTGCAGTACCACAAAATTGATTAATTAACTCAACTATTTACATAAAAAATTCCCGGATCAATAAAAATTGGAGCGTTATTGTTGTTGTCCCGGCGCATCCACCATTTTTGACAAAACATTTATATTCTAATTTTTTCATATTCAATGTAATTTAAAAAATTATTGATAGATGTGATGTTTAAAGGGCAGTAACCCCAGGAAAAATATTTCGAACTAAAATTTCTCCGAATACAGCTGTTTGACGCCACTATTTGCGGCCCTGACATAAATAATTTGTCAAATGTTTAACTTACAATAATTTTTTTTAAAGTACCAGAACATAAGCCCTTCGATTATGTAAAGCTATTACAAAATAATTTAATTCACCTCTTTTACATATCTTTGGTCTTAAAAACCTCTAAAGGAGTATTATTTTTGTTTGCCATTTTTGTCCAACTTTTATTAAATAATTATGTGAATATCATTAAAATAACATCTCATATTACTAGGTGTAAAAATAGAAATAAAAATAAAGTGTAAAAATTATTTCATTTTCAATGAATGTTTTACGGTTATATCTGATGTTTGAAGTACAATAACACTTCAAAAAAAATTACGAACTAAAATTTCCTCAAACTAAGCCGTTTTACGTTTTTATTTTCCCTGTGAAATGTTTATTATATCTATTATTAGATATTAGATATTTATTATTATAAAATATTTACGTATAGAGCTTTAATAGTACGTTGCATTTGTTACTGTAACCATAACTTATCTTATAAAACTCCTTTGAATCAGCCAAAAAAACGGCTACAAAACTGCAGTATTGTTGAATAAATCGTTTAATTAACTTCGCATTAATGTTTTAGTGTTGACATTATTTGCCCGGCGCATCCACCATTTCGTCACTTTTTTTATAAAGTAAATAACTAATTAATACAAACATATTTCTTTATTAGATGTAAGCGTAAGTAGTTTCTTTGATACAAAGTGTCGCTAAAGATATTTTACTGTTAAATTCGATGTGTGCAATAAAGTAACCCAACCCCACATGTAAAATCCCTAATATAGTTTCCTTAATCCGACCGTTTACACAAGTTTCCTTGATGTTTTCCCGTCTAATGTTAAATGTCTTTTAATTTATTATTCTTAAGTACAGATAGCTAACTCAAAAAATTCTAAAATTAATTGTCGACCCGGCGCATCCACCATTTTTACCATGACTTCAAAACATGATTATTGTTACAATTAAATGTAAAAATGATTTGTTAACATCATTTCCTCAAACTTTCCGTGGCATTTCCGTGTGTTTGCGCCTACTTTCCCCGCTGAAATGTTAATTTGTTTCTGCACCCATCCGCCGAAAGCGTTTTTTCGTTTGTTTGTGTCGGCAGCGATTCCTGCGGATATTTTAGTATGTGCCATTAGTAGTTGATTTGTCGAAATGAATGATCGTTAATGATCGTTGGTTGGCGTGTTCCAGCAAGCATACCGACGGTGGGTGTGCAGTTATCTGGTGCCTCATTTCACACGCGCAGACGAGCGCGTGCGGCCCTGTCTCAGTGTGTGCCAGGACGTGGAGCAGCAGTGCCCATACCTGTTACCGGGGGACTGGACGAACCAAACCGTTCCGCCGGGGGAGACGGCTCATCCCACGCCACAGTACGCCGGGGAACCCACCTTCCTCTGTCTCGGTACGTAGACGTATCATCAAACGAATTATCAAAGCTAATAAACCTTATCACCAGCATACAACATGCCCCCGAATTTACGGCATTACCACATCAAATCCCCTCAATCGGATTCCATCCGACCAAATTACTATGACCCTAAAGCTGCTCCCAATTCTAATCAAGGTTTAGACTCTTTTAATGGCACCAACATCACTAAGCTTCAGAAATTATTAAAAGGCGCATTGGCTAATTACTCTTACAGACACGGGAAAACAACTCATTTAATTTTTCATTAATGTCGTGTTAATTTAATAAAAAAACGAAAGCAAAAAATAATTAAACACACATTGGACAACAGTGATTTTTATTAATTAAGTTTGATTCATCTGAATTAGTAGAGTATAGAATGTTACTTCTGGGCCAGAACACTTGGCGTCTTAAAAAACAAGTCAGAACCTTACAAATTTAGCTGTTTGTCCAAAAGCAAACAACCGAATAGGGCCTAAAACCTCTCAAAAATCATTAATTTTTATCCACCCCAAAAGTTCCCAAATATGTGTAGGCCACTAAAAGTTGGGCACACGAAAAACAGGGTAGAATCCTACAAATTTACTGTTTTCCCAAAAGTAACCATCCGAAAAAGATGTAAAAAACTTACAAAATGCCTTGATTTTAGACACTCCAAAAATAGCTTTTCATTTCTGGACCAAGCCAATTGGCGCATGCAAAAATCAAGTAAAATTACCTCAAAACCATTGTCAAAATGTCTAGATTTCACACACCTCAAAACAGCTTTTCATTTCTGGACCAAGCCTATTGGCGCATGGAAAAAATCAATGAAATACAACTTAAAGCGACTTAAAATCCTCGACACTCCAAGTAAAATTACTTTAAAAACCAGGAAAAACCTTTATAAATTCCCTAGTTTTTAGATACCCCAAAAATATAGCTTTTCATTTCTGGACCAAGCCAATTGGCGCATGGCAAAGGTCTTAAAAATTATTAGCAAATAAATTTTGCATACCCCAACTGTACTCAACTATTATACGCACATAAAAAAGATACACCTAATTGTTCGAAGTCTACTAAAATATCTGAACACTCCATTATGGATTTTCATTTAGAGATCGCTATTAAAACTTTAATGTTATCGTAAACATGTTCGGTTTGTGTCTTAATTATCAAATTCAACACCCCAATATTCGACTATGCCTTCATGATAATTCTTGGATTCAGAATATTTACAGAATTAATAAAAATAAGTGCAAAACATTCCCCGTTTTCATTCCGAGTACAATCCGATCTATTCTTACAGCATCTCCTCTTTCACGACAGCTTATACCGTTTATAGGTATGTGTCTATCGAGGAGAATCATCGGCACGACCATCAATCCTGAATTCGTCTTCGACTCATGAGCCTTTGGCGAACCAACGGGACCGGTCCTTAATGTGTATTAACACCAGCCGACTAACGCTTCTCAAACCTTACCTTATTTTACTGCAAATAATATATAAAAAATGATGCTTTAACCAATTAAAAAGTATATACAGCTTCTAACAATACCTAATGTCTGGTAGATAGTGAGATAATGTGTACTATGTCTAAAATAGTGAGAATAATAATAGCCTGATATAAACAAAATAAAAAAAAGTCATCTTTAAAAAAATAATACTTAAGGGTACCGTTTCTTAATCCAAAAAACAGGTAGGAGAAGTTTAGGCATGATAAAAAGTAGCTAAATCTAAAAACATGTTCAAATCAGTTATGCCACAAAACTGAAGCCTCAATTCTGAAGCAATTTACTAGTGATGAGCGGCGAAAGCTTTCCAGTTTTAGAAAATTTGAATTTTCCAGAAAGAAATAAACACTATTCTGGAAAATTTCCATTCAACTAAAAAGAAAACTATTAATACATTGTAATGAAGTATAAAACAATAATTGAATAATAAATGTTACTTTTTGTAGAGCTGTATATGGCTGCTGCAGAACAGTGTCAAAATGATAGTTTTGGAAATTTTGATTGGAAAGCTTCAGCAACTTTTAAAAATCGTGGATTTACAGTACAATTTACCTGACACATTAAAGGTAGGAAGAATAAGGTAATAAAATGATGAATTTTGTAGCCTCAAATCTAAAAAGCCTTAGCTTTAAGAATGTTTTTAACATTTTTTCCTTACTCTTTGCATATCCATTAAGAGTTTTTAAGCAATTTGTACAGGACATGCGTTAACCGGCAACATTTCATTTAAGAAATTAAAAAAATATGACAGTGGTTAAACTTTATGTTCTAACTTTCTTCAGTTTGTTTATTAGACAAAGGTATTGTACAATTTACTTTTAATTTTGATATCATCAGTAATTTAGGTTACAAACTAAACATAAAAGCACAGTAATTTTGCAAACTATTAGTATCAAATTAGTATGTATTTACAGAGAATCAATACATGGAGCCTTAGACAATATCTCTACGCTCAAATATATCTAAAATTTTAGAATTTGCCCAAGTTCCATGTGTCACCATAAAGCTCTGTGAGAAATATTTAACAATGTAAAGAGGTATTAAAACCGTTATAGGTAATTTGATTTTAGTATAAGCTTTTTCATCTACTTGATAATTTGCTTCCACTAAAATATTGCATAACAATGATTTTTGAACAATTTTACTAATAGCATCTACATAAGCTACAATATTATCTTCGACAAAAACACAGTAATTTGCGCTCGTTTGGAGTTGTTTATACAAATTAGATTTATTTTTTGTGTAAATAATTCCTTTCGTACATGCTGATATGTACTTCCAAGCTGATGTCGATGTGGTGATGCAGATGCTGCTGTAGCCATTCATCATTTTCTTAATAATTTCTGTGTGAGCTAATCGATAAATTTTATTATCATAATTTTGCAAACGACGTTCAATGGCTTCCTCTCCTTTCAGCAGACCTTCAAGCCAAATCAGTCCAAGGTGCTTGGCCAGTGTTTCACAGTAAGATCTATCCCCTACTAATATCAATATTTCTACTTGACATTTCACAGTATTGTTAAATTGACAGTTGTCTTCATGTCCTAAAAGCTCGAAGTCCCCTGCTTTTTGACATGTTCTTCTCTTTCTCTTACGAGTAAGAGATTGATTGGAATTAGAATCATCATCTTCTAGTAAATCAGCTGAGCTTGATGAATCGCTTATTGAACCTGGCTGTGTTGTATACATAATGTGTTGTGATCCAATTTTCTTATTTTCTATTTCTTCATAAGCAATTACAGTAACTTTTGATTTAATGTTTGTTTTCTTGTTACAATTAGCCTCAAGTACAAGTTCTGTGAATAATGTGGGACGCTGCTTTGTGAATAAAACTGGTGTTAGATTCGTACACTTGTATTCCGCTGTGATTATTTCAGGTTTACTTATCAGTATGCTTATCAGATCAAGAGGATCTCTTTCCATTGTTATTATTATTTTATCGACATATGAAATAAATTTTTTTATTAATGTAACACACTTTAGTGATAAATTTGTACTATTGGAAAGTAGAATGTAAATGCTTTGGCGTATATCATCTTCTTTATCGAAATATCCTTCATTATTTGTACATTCTTCAAGGAAAATGGCTCGAAAGTCAAACCCATGAGTCTCCTAGAAATAAGCAAAAATTAAAAATTACATTCAATTGCATTTTTATAGAATAATGTTGTACACAAAATTGCATTTATTTACGCATATACTGATGTAAGTTACACGCCCTTCTACTTTTACCTAGACTTAACAGCTTTTTTAAAACTAACATTATGCCATTTGCCAAACAGTTTTAATTGTATAATGTGCTATGCCCGTGTTAAAAAAAGCATTATTCAAATCATTATTCATTCTATGTAAGAGTTATAAGGTAATACTCACTGTACTTAGTGAGTCCTCTCCTTCCATATTCTATGTCCCACAACACCAAACCAAAACCTTAAAAAAAAACAATACATTTTTAATGATAAGATTACACGTAAATTATTTTTATTGATAACAGATATTAAAGAGTTTGCAGTCAAAAGTCAAAGCAAAATAAAAGTATTTAATTTTTATTAAAAATATTGAAATTTTAATGTCTACTTAATAATTTAATTTCAAGTTAATGTTTTTTTGCTTTCTTTATTAATCCTCTAAAAAATAACCATCATCACTCAATTTACATATCATATGTACATTTGTGATAATTAAACAATATTTGCCTGTTAACAGTTATGATCACCAGAGAGCAGCTTAAGTCTATAGCTGACCAATTGACCTTCAGACTGAAAACATTTTTAGAATTATATATTTTACATTCTTTAGTGTAATATTGGATCCTTTCTTTCGAAAAATCTAGATTTGGTACCTATAAGTATAATGTATTTATGTGTTTTCTGTTTCTTATACTAAAGAACATATTTTTTTACTTAAATTTATTGTCATTTTTATGAAGCTTGTTTATTGTTGATTATTATTTTATAACGCTCTTCCATTTTATGTATTCGTTTACTGGAGAATTATACAAAAGTGTTTTTTTATAATTTTTTATTGTTAAAACATTGTATCTTATTTTAAAGAATTTAAAATTTTGTTTTGCAAAGAAGTTTTAAATTAAAAATTACAAAACAACAACTTTACAAAAAATCTACGTCTACATATCAAAATGTATGGTTCTTTGCCATAATAAATTAAAAACAAGTACGTGCATTCTATCGAGTAGTTTCCTTCTGTCAGTAGTTGACTTATCAAGAGTATATTAAATATATTTAATCAAATAAAATATTTGCAATAAATAAAAACACGAGACAATTATGAAGCAAAACAAAATTGTAGCGGAATATTATACACCATTAAAAACAAGACAACAATCTGAACTCCAGCAATTTAAAAATAATTACAAATCTTTTACTCAAGATAAAAAACTAAATATACCAAAAAATATCAATGAAGTAACTCAAATGAGAAATCGTAACTTTGCTATCGAATATCTCAATTCGACTGTAAATAAAAAACTAACAAAGACAGAATTTTGCAAATCTAAAAGTATTTCCAGAAATTCCCTCAATATGGGGCTAAATTCAGTTGGCATAAAGATTGCATGTAAAACGAGAACAAATGAGAACAAACGGGAACAATCCGGAACAAAAGAGAACAAATCGGAACAATTGGGAACAAAAGAGAGAAAAAGCAAAACAAAAAATAAAAAAATATTCGATAATGTAGAACACAAAGCAGGTGGTCGTAAACATATAAGTTTAGATGAAGAAGCAGATGAATTAATTAGTAAATCTTTAGAAACTTTTCAGTCATAAATGGACAAACTAGTTTCATACATTCCCAACGATGAGAAAGAAAAATGGAAAAAAGATTTAAAACCTATTATTACTGAAATAGACAGATTAGAAGATGGAGCAAAAATAGTTGGTTTCAAACAAGAAGTTGTAGATAAATATATTGCAAGAAAAGCAGCTAATTTATTCCTTGAACAATTAATTATGACTGACTGTGAACTAGAGTCCGCTAATAATAAAATAGATGAATTGGAATATAAATTAGACAACTACAATAATTATGATCCTAAGAAACTAGCAGAATTAAGAAACAAAACAGTAGTAATACCATCAAATATCGATGATGTAAAGAAAAGAACTCTGAAAATATTTGAAAGACATACTAAAAATATGAGAGCAATAAATGAAAAAAACTCAAAAATTGTAAATTAAATGGAAAGTACTATATTCAAGAATTTAAACATATTCAACGAAGAATATCCGAAATTCCTAAAAAAGTTTTCAAGTCTCATTCAACAAGTTAATAAATTAAAAATTATTATTTTTGTTCTTATGTTTATTACCGTAATTGTAATTATTGTTTTCTTAATTTATTACTTCAACACTAATAAAAAATAGCGATTTATTCAACAATGTCCATGAACGTACCTATGATGATACTAATACGTGTCCATAAGCTAACGTATCTGTAGAATCAGGTAAAAGGTATCTTTTATCATCTTTCCAACTTAGAGACTTTTTCTTTACTTCTTCAGTAAATATATCATGTTTATGACTCCTGATCACTTTCTGTGTATGGAAGTATTCTTTTTGATTAAATAAGCAATTTTTGTAATCTTCAAAACTTATTTCTTTCTTCAATACTGCTTTCTTGATACCTTTTAATTTTTTCGAAACAGACGTTTCAGTTCTGTAACTGTACATTTTTGACCTTAAACCTATGCATTCTAATATCTTAATACCATTCAATTCATCTTTGAACTTCCCTATTACTTTCTTATTTTTATCAGAATATAATGAATGATCCTTTGGATAATCAGATGTATCAAAATAGTCGGGATTGTTTTTCATAAATTCATAGAAATCGGCATTTTTAATCTCATATATAAAGCTATCAGTGTCTCCATAAAGAAGTTTTACGTTTTGATTGAATTCTTTTTTAATTACATTATAATGGAAGTTATACATTAATAATTTCGATAAATCTAACACAGCTTGTCCAATATAAATTGGTTTATTAAACAATACTTTTGTTTTAAAATTGTGAACTGCTGCCAGGTGTTTGCTAAATATAGTTCTGTGTTTAAAATTAGGTTTGTTTATCGCTTTTTGTAGTTTTTCTTCATCACAATATAATTTAATATTTTGTTGGTTTCTAACAGATTGCATAGATTTACCATATGGAGCATTAACCATTAATTTCCAGAAATCTTTTTCAAAATCATTTTTCGCCTTTTGTCTTTGTTCAGTATTAAATTTTACATATGGTGCTATAAAATTTGACTGAGTAAATTTTATACCTCTGTGAACCTTTGTTATTCTAATACCTAAACTTTTGTAAAGTTTTAATGTTTTGTAATGAATTATATAATTTTTCTTATCATAGAAATGACAAAGAAGTTTTTCTACTTTTCCGCCCGGAGGAATTCTATTTTCCGGAGCTAAAGGAAGATCATTGAATTTGTTATGAATGGCTAAGTCTACTGGAAATGCTAAATCGACTTCCAAAACATAACCCGTATCACTATCTGATACCAATATACCGTCGACATTTTTAATTTCATCACAAGTCAACCATTTAAAGTCTTTTTCTGGTAATTTCTGAGATAAAGCCCATCCATAGAGATTATTAGCATCTATATAGATAATCTGAGTATTTTCATCTGCTTGCGAATACCTGTTACTACACTGTGAAATACCTCCTCTAATTCCCTTTTCAAAAAACAAATACATTTCATAATCAGTTAATAATTCCAACTCCACTGAAGTATATTTGAGCATACAGTCCCAAGCTAACCCCGGCGTTGTATAATACCAAACAGGATCGAGTCCATAACTCTTTTCCAAACATAAGTCTCTAAAATTTTCAAATACATCAGTTAACAGCAAAACATCTAGTTTTAAGTATAAATCATGCCATTCACCCAAATTTTTGATTTTAAAATGTTTCCATACTTTCACTGCATGTTCGAATTCTTCTTGAGAAATTCCTTCTTTTGTGAGCGAAGAATAAAATTTATCTATTGATGGAAGTTTTGTTTCAAAAAATTTCTCAAAAGAATCCATGTATTCATAAGGATATATTCCTTTTCTAATTATCTTGCTTTTTTCTTTCCTAAATAACACATCTAATTCACTATTTGAAAAGTATTTAATTATTTCTCTCAACTGACTTGATTCCAGATTAGATGACAAATTGTCTAGGCTACTTGCTAAAAATCTAAATGAATCGATAAATCTCAATTCGATATATCCATTATCATCCATTCTTAAAATTTTACCGAAAGAAATATACTTCTCTTCATTATTAGGTATTAATTTCAATTGACTTTTATCTTCTCCTAGATTTTTTATAAACAAATGACAATCGTAAGAACTTAAATTATGAAACAAAATTGGAATAAACAATGGTTGTCTATATTTCAAATTGCATTTTCTACAAGCAGCTCCCCTATATTTTCCAGTGTAGTGATCATGATCTCTTACTTTTGGATTTTCTATAGAAAACACATTTTCACAAAGATAACAAATTTTTGTTTTTTCATATTCTTCTAGTTCGATATCTTTTATGGGTTTATTTTCTTTTAATAACTTATATATTGTTCTGGTATGTTCAGTTATTCTTTTTATAAAACGTTTATCACTTTCCTCTCCTCTGTAAATTTCCAATGGGTTATCAATATTATTATAAGCACTCTTAATGTATAATCCATAACCACAGGGAACATGAAATTGTGTTTTATGAGTATATGATGATTCAGGATTTGGTTCGCATGTAGGAATAGGTTTCAGAATAGATTCAAAATCAGAATAAATGACATACGGATGTCTTAACATTCTTTGAATATTTTTAAATTTTAACACATTATCATCAGGCATGTTCGGAACACATGGTTCATTACTAAAGCACACATTTTGATGTTTCTTTAAAGCATCTTCAGTTCTAGCGGAGTAGTTTAAACATCTTCTACAGAAATATTTTTTGCTTCTATTTATTTCCAACTGATCATTTAACAATCGACTCAAATTCTTGATCCAACAATAATGATTGTTGTCTTTATTTCCAAAGTATAGTAAGTCGATATTCATTTCATAAAATCGCTTCTTATTATGATACAAAGGATAAAATATTTGTTCTTCGTAACTAAACACGGTAACATTAATTTTATTATGTGATTCAAATTTAGGTATGTCCTGGATTTTTACAGGAAAATTTATTCCTTCAAAATTTAATTCGTTTATATATTCCGGCTTATTATAATGATTCAGTCTATCTACATGTTCTTTTGCTTGATGTAAACAGGATATTATGCTGTACATAAAGCAATTGTTATCGTTGTTTTTAACATTAACGCAAGCTTTTTTATCTTTAATCCACTTGGGTAATTCTACATATGAATTTCCGCTTAAAGGTGTATATTTGTTTATATTAATGCGCAAATGATTTATATTTTTCAGAGTCCATCCAGATCCTTTTTCTTGTAGTTCATCACATCTTGATATAAATAAATCCTTTTGTTCATCCCAGTATTCCTCTAAGGCGTCTTTTTCTCTTAGTATAACATTTGGTAACTGAAATTTATGTATCATTGTGTAGTCTTCATTTTCCAGCTTCATAAACTCACATTCCATCTCTAGATTGGTTTTAATATTTTTATGGAGATTTAAAGCATTTATAATTATTTTAATAGCCTTTTCTTTTATCATATCCATGTATGTTTCCATATCTATACCTTCTTCTAGATTATTATGTTGATATGTTAATAATCTTCCCTTAAAAGCAACCTGAACTAAAATAAAATCTGGCTCTGGATTATGTCTTGCTTTATGCAACTGCATTCGACTTTCCTTAATATACTTTCCACATTCATCACATTTGATCTTTCTTACTCTTTCTTTTTTTGGTTTAGAAAATATGGCATCATCAAACGGAAATATTTCCAAGCTCTTCTTGTTTTCTCTTTTTATTTTTAATTGCTCTTCAGCATTAATAATCTCGTTTATCAATTCTGCCTTATTGTATCTTTTAATGTATCTTATACCTAAGGATTTTGCCATATTACGTAATTCGAGCAAACGACGACTATTCAAATCATGTTTTAATTTATGCAAATGTATTCGAGTTTCCTCGATATATGTTCCACACATATCACATTTTACCTTTTTTACTCTATTTTTTTTTGGTTTAGCAAATATATCGTCATCAAACTGAAATGTTTTTAGATTCTTTTTGTTTTCTTTCTCTTTATGGAGCTGCATTCGGGTGCTTTTGATATATTTTCCACATATGTCACATTTGATTTTCCTAACTCTCTTTTTCCTTGGTTTAGCAAATAAATCATCATCAAATGAAAATATTTCTGAATTCGCTTCGCTCACGAGGACTCTGTCCGAATTCCGCAAAGGAGGCATAACTGATTTTTTTCCGTTTTTTATTTCCTTATGTAATTGCTCTTCAGCTTTAATAATAGCTTTTATTAAGTCTGCTTTATTATATTTTCTAATATATTTGATGTCTAAGGATTTTGCAACATTAAACAGTTCAGACAAACGAAGATTACTTAAGTTCCTTCGTTCCATTTATTATAGGAAAAAATCTAACAAACAATTTTTAGTAAATAAATAAATTCAATCCATTTTTATGCAAATCTGTTTTTATATGCCTTTTAAAATTAGTTCTAGTGTAATATCTACCACAATCACATAATAAACGAGTAGAATTAACTGCTTTTTTACATTGTTTACATGTTTTTTCATATTTATTTCTATAGTTATAAAAATCATCTGGACATTTTTAATTCCAAACAAATGGAGCAAAGACTTGTCATTTATTAGAAAATTTATTCATCAAAGACTTGAAGATTAGGAAAACGAATTTTAAGAAAATCTAGTTTTGCCAAGGTTAATACGTTATTTTCATACATTATATATACTTCTCATATCGTTTAACCTTTTCTGAAACATTTGTCGTGCTTCTTGGTCATCGTTATGTGAGCAATTCATTTAATTTATTACATTTTTTTCATAAGAAATTATCTATAAACAGTGCATGATAAAACACACTGTCCCTTTTGAGGTAAACTTGTGATAAGCCTCGAGATTCAAAAAAATATGTGTGGTATAGGGAGGAGGTGATCAATTTAATGTTTATTTAATTAATTGTCAAAAAAAATAAATACTTGTAATAAAAGGGTTCTAGTACAATATGCGAGGCAATATGGGACCTACGTATTATAAAAAATAAAATAAATAAAACTATTAGATGTAATTATATGATGAAGACAAATAACGTATGGAAAGAATTTTATCATCCAAGAAAGAAGAAGCGAAAAATTAAAAATTAAATTATTGACATAGATAATACTGTTACTTGAAAGTTTATGATCAAGACGTATTTTTCATATTAGACAATGATAATCAACCTTTGTTTAAAGGTAAAGATTTAGCAGAAATATTGGGTTATGAAAAATCAACAAATGCTATAAGTAAAGACGTAGGTAGGTGTTGATTTTAAGAGAAAATTGATAGTCGTATTTTTTTGGAAATATGTTGTTTTTGCAGAAAAAGAAAAATATTAATCACAAATAATTTGCTTCAATTCATGGGATTTATGGAAGAAATAACGCGATTTTAAGAACTTTTTAAAGGACTAGGAAATCTCATACGAAGAAATAGATTATAAAAATGCTAAAACAAATTTGTATAAATATATACAAAATGATTAAAAATTTTAAAGAATTAATAATGATGTTGAATAACAATAAGGCAAAAAAAGTTAGGAAATATCATTTTAAATTAGAAGAATTGCTAGATAAATAGGAAACTAACGTTAACGAATATAATCTTTTAAGGCAATACATAATTATAAAATTAATGCTAATCCATTAAACCTGTTGGACTTTATAAATAAAAATAACTACTCCTATAAAATTAATTTGAGTACGTGGTTGACCGATATATGGTTTACGTTATTTAAAAGAAAAATATAATAATAACAAATGATCTTTTATGCTTTATACAATATGGAATTTCAGTGGGGGGTGGCTATCCCCCACTGAATTTACGCGATATTAAGAAAGATTTAAAGAAAATTTTAGAAAACTATAAAATAGAATACCAAATAATAAATTATGATAAGATTAAAAATGAATTATCATATTATAAAAAATTGATAACAAAATATATTATAAATATTTCGCCAAATAATTTAAATAAAACAATATGGATTTTATTGAATGTTCGTAATATTAAATCCCTAATAATAACATTAAATACAAAAACGGATCAAGAAATTAAAGAATAAAATATTACTTTGGAAGAAATATTTTATTCATATTTGGAATACACTAAAAAGTTTTATTTGAATATAGGAGAATCACTCGAAAAGATAGTCAGATAAAGCAAACTGAAACGATAATTGAAATTAAGAGAGATGGTTAAAAATATTATCAAGTTAACCAAAGATCACATAATAGTATAATAGTTTTATAGCAAAGATTCGGTAATAAACAATATAACAACATTGTGGTAAAGACATGTTTTCATTATAATTTAATCGATGATCATAATGTAAACAGATAACTAACTCATCTTTGATAACCTAAGCACAACAAGTTGTCCTTAAAAAAATCCAACTTTTAGATTACTTCAATATTATTTTTTTTGGAATGCAACTAACTTTGAGTGAAATTGTGTTGTTGATAGAATAAGTAGGTACAACTTACAGTACGAGTCAGCTTTAAGCAGATATTTTCTCTGCGATACTTAAAAACCTTACAAAAACACAAATTCAGAAAAGCAATTTTGCCTACCGTACAAACAACACGTGTTACAACTTCCCAGTGATAACAGTATAATAAATAGGTATAATTATTCTAGTTATTAAGTACTACCATGTTTTGGACGCGAAAACAATGTTTTTCTTTTATGACATTGAAAAACGATTACAATATAAAAACCACGTTCGTGGGTCAGGATTCAGTTATTTGATTTACTTCAATTTTAGACACAATCGTTGAAAATGAACATAATGTCAGACGAATTGCATTTTACTTATAACACTTAATAAATATTGACTTACCTATTAACAACGATTAAACACCTATGATGCACCGTAGAATAACTTGTAATGCACTGGCACTGAAAATTGTTAGTTGCTGCTGCGGTGTTAACTGTCAACTGTCAACGCTCAACGCAACAGACAAGTAAAAAAGGCAAACTGAATTATCGACCGCGCGCGCTCCTGGTCTAGATGGCGCCATACATATTATCGTTTTGAATTAAACTTAAAGGTTAAATATTTTTATAATAACCTTTTTAGTATCACAATTACAAAATTAAAAAAAACTTCAAATTTAGTAAGTTGTGTTACAAAAACAAATTATAATTAAGTAACAATAATGATATTGTTGGTTGCCTATCGTTGAATACTACAATAAGATTAAGAACAATTTCTATAACGGAAAAAAAAATGCTTTTACAGTAAACCCGTTTTTTTTAACGAGTAGGCCGATGTATCAGCGTATTTTTGAAGGATACCAATGCTCGACCATCGACCGTCTTCTGTTTAATAAAAACGCTCAGAAGTCAAAATGCGTTATTCGTTATCAAATTTAAGCGCTGCACGATCGAGCGTATTCAGCGTATTACGTGCGTGTTTACCTTTAAAAAATAAATTTAATTTGGATACAATAATTGTTATGTACACTAGTGCGTAGCATGCGAAACGAATTTCATTTTTTTAATAAATAAGAAAATTAGGACAGACACTATAAGATCTTTAATTCGAAAACAACTGCAGAAGAGCCATTATGGGCGTGTTGGTAAGATGTTTGCTTTTACTCCAAGGGGTCTCGGGTTCGAACCCCCGCGGATCCAACTTTTTTTTTAAATTTCGTAATATTGCGCAATTTGATGTATTATTGTAGCTGATTAGAAATTATAATGGACAAGACATAAATAGCTCAGATAGTAAAGAGTTAGACAGATAATTACAAGGTTTTGAGTTCGATTCCTATCGCCGCCTTTTTTTATTGAGAATGCAGTTGTTCTTAAATCTGAACTGGTGAGATCTCGAGTGGCCATAGAGATTGAGGACCCACGAAGATTGACGAGCAACTGAGTGCTGCCAAATATTCTCAAAATATTTCTCGGTTTTGGGACTCTTCCATCTATTCATGACTTACAGTAATATCGAACAACAATGACCTGTCTGTCCTGTTGATTCGCCAAAGGCTCATGAGTCGAAGACGAATTCAGGATTGATGGTCGTGCCGATGATTCTCCTCGATAGACACATACCTATAAACGGTATAAGCTGTCGTGAAAGAGGAGATGCTGTAAGAATAGATCGGATTGTACTCGGAATGAAAACGGGGAATGTTTTGCACTTATTTTTATTAATTCTGTAAATATTCTGAATCCAAGAATTATCATGAAGGCATAGTCGAATATTGGGGTGTTGAATTTGATAATTAAGACACAAACCGAACATGTTTACGATAACATTAAAGTTTTAATAGCGATCTCTAAATGAAAATCCATAATGGAGTGTTCAGATATTTTAGTAGACTTCGAACAATTAGGTGTATCTTTTTTATGTGCGTATAATAGTTGAGTACAGTTGGGGTATGCAAAATTTATTTGCTAATAATTTTTAAGACCTTTGCCATGCGCCAATTGGCTTGGTCCAGAAATGAAAAGCTATATTTTTGGGGTATCTAAAAACTAGGGAATTTATAAAGGTTTTTCCTGGTTTTTAAAGTAATTTTACTTGGAGTGTCGAGGATTTTAAGTCGCTTTAAGTTGTATTTCATTGATTTTTTCCATGCGCCAATAGGCTTGGTCCAGAAATGAAAAGCTGTTTTGAGGTGTGTGAAATCTAGACATTTTGACAATGGTTTTGAGGTAATTTTACTTGATTTTTGCATGCGCCAATTGGCTTGGTCCAGAAATGAAAAGCTATTTTTGGAGTGTCTAAAATCAAGGCATTTTGTAAGTTTTTTACATCTTTTTCGGATGGTTACTTTTGGGAAAACAGTAAATTTGTAGGATTCTACCCTGTTTTTCGTGTGCCCAACTTTTAGTGGCCTACACATATTTGGGAACTTTTGGGGTGGATAAAAATTAATGATTTTTGAGAGGTTTTAGGCCCTATTCGGTTGTTTGCTTTTGGACAAACAGCTAAATTTGTAAGGTTCTGACTTGTTTTTTAAGACGCCAAGTGTTCTGGCCCAGAAGTAACATTCTATACTCTACTTGAATTACTACAGGATGTTTGCAATTTATTTCCTAAAATTTAGAGCCTTTTTTTGCTTATTTTAAATGGCGACCTCTCTTTGTTTTATATCATTAGATGCAGAATTAAAAATTGAATAATTATCTTACGTAAATCCCAACACATTTTGTCAAGTATTGTGAACGACTGCGCATTGCAGAGAAAAGAAAGGGATACGCATGAGCACAATAGATAATTTGTATGTCCTGCAAGATTCAAGTGCCCTTTTGTCACCCAATATCACTAATAAGTTGTTACCCTATAACCCACTGTTACATTTGTTACGTAATAAACCTGATTTCAAGAAGAAAATTGAGGAAACTTAAGAAGGTGCTTCCGGTAGAATACAGTAACGTGAGTGCTTATTTACTACTCAAATCTGTTGTGTTAGTTGGTTAATTAATTGAGTGTTGCTTGTGATTTTAAAACTATTAGTATCACAACATGCAATAAAACTTGAACCGGGCTATTGTCACCGTTATCGACGCTGTTGCTTCTAAAACTACAAAGTCGTTTAAGAAAAAGATGCACTAAAAATTTTGTATTAGGTAATAAAACTTTGCGAAATGGCTCAACTTACAATACGAGTGCACTTGAAGGTCCAATCACCTTTTTATTTAGATAAAATAAATCAAGTGTGAAATATAGTGAGTGAAAACCCTCCTTGTTACTCCGAGATAATATTTTTCCCGCTGAAGCCCGAACGTAATATCCTGCGTTCCAAATTAGGGAAAAATGGAATGAGATCAGGGCAATAAGAGAGTATATGATGTGTACATAAAACTGCAAACTCCTTGGTTAAATTTTCCGCCCTGTTTCCTCATTCGTCAAATATTTTCCTCTGATTACGCCTTATTTCCCCGTAAGAAAAGTGCACGCCGCTATTTACATGTTTGATTAAGAGCGCGCCCGCTGGTATCATTATCAGCAATCCGTCATTTTCTTTCAACATGAATATATAATCTGGATCTGCATGTCGCTCTTCGTCTAATAAGGCCAGGTTTTATTAAAACGGCATCTGGCGGCGCGCAGCTTTCCGATAAATATCAAATGAAAACGAATAGTGGAAGGCCAGTTGTGCTAAACCACAATTTAACACGATTACGGTTGTAATTGAGATTGGCACGATATCAGGGAAGACGGACGGCCATACTGCAGGTCACGTCCCTCACTCGAACTCTTCCAGAGGGACCTTAACGGTTTCGAGATCAATCGATAAGCCACACGGCCCTCGCGAGACCTTTTAACGACGCGATCACAACTCCTGCCGACTGCCGCAAAACTATGTCCGATTTTTTCCATCAACCGAAACAAAATTTGAGACTTGATATGCGATTTCGGCCGCCTCTACCTGCTCCAACGAAAGTCATTAAAACTCAGCAGTCGCAAAATTTATGGCTTTTAATGAGAAGGAGGCGCAAGGTTGCAAAGTTGCCGGGGATTTTATTTGATTGCTGAAAGTTACACATTTTTCGAAAGTGCGAATGTGGAAACTAGATTTCAAGCAAAAGAAAGTTATCTGCTCACAAAATTTTGCATGAAATTGAGTTTGTCTAGGAAACCGACAAATTGCGGAATTTCAAAGGGCACAAAGTGGAAGCTACGGATATCTAAAGGTTAGGATATAAAACCACATACAAATAAAACGTTCCCGTCCACGATAGTCACGCTAATGTCACCAGAGAGCGCAAACCGGAATAAAAACTCTACAAAATGGCATAGGACTCAAGGTGATATCTCGCAAAAAAAATTTCAATTTTCAAACGCCGATTACGGCCAAATTAAATGAGCTATAAAAAAACGGTTTTTGGCATCGTAAAGAGCACATCAAAATCTATCGATAGGATAGGTTACATTTGATTTTGAGATACTTTTAAAATTGGTCACTTTAAAAAAAAAAATTTTCTCAATGACGACTAAACTATTCCAAAAAGTGAAACTATTTTGATCCATACCTATGCAAAATGATCCGGGGAATCGATTGGCATCGAGAAAATTGCCAAATTCCCAATAGTTTTTTAGTTATGAATTTTTTAAAATTTTACCAATTTTTGCATTTATCTGCAATTTTTTCGAAAACTATTAGTCGGAGAGCAATAATTTTTTTTTGAAAAAAATAGATAATTCAAAGAGCTTTCCAACGATAATAAACTTCATGGGGTTATCTCTGATAGTTCCGGAGCTATTGCTCGATAAATGTTCCGGGTACCCAAAATCAACAAAAATCGCGAAGTGGAAATTTTAGCAAAAAAATTCAAAATTTTAAATCTCGTGAAAAGTTGGTATGATACAGAAAATAAGCCGCTGAATTCACTGGAATAAACCATTTTGCTCTACGACTTTTAGTTTTCGAGTTATGAATTATTTTTTTTTACTTTAATCGCCTCTGTAGCCGGAACCGTTGCCTGGAACAGCTCCGGGTTTAAACGAAAAAATAGATAAATTTAAGCGCTATCAGAAGATTTTTTTTTTGTTGCTTTAGGTCTTATAGTTTCCGAGAAAAACGCAAAAAAAATCATTTCAAGGTAACACTTTTTTTAACAATAGTAATAATAAAATTTTGTGTTTTTTTTTTGTTTATTTCTGATGCAATTTAGCACAAAAATACACTAAAGCAAGTGTCTTATATTTTGACAATAAGAAAGTATTGACAAAATCAAAAGTTAAAAAGAACAAAGAATTAAATAAAAAAATCTTAAAAACCTACAAAAAATCTACCTTGAAAAAATCAAGGGATAATAGAGGAAATTGTAGAATATTACATTCCATTAGCCCCAACTTTTCAGAAAAAATAATTGTGTTAACACATAGCAAGAAAAAAAATACAAGCAAATAAAGAATTAAATTCTCAATAAGGAGACATAAACATAATGCAAAAATTTTATCGTAAACTCTATTTAAAAAAAATTCAAACTTTTACCAATTTGAACCCTGCCCCATACGAATACGGTTACAGATGCAAGAAAAATGTTATAAATAAGTTTCCTACAAAAAAATCCCCGAGACCAAATCCCTACCTTCAACCATTTAGGCCCCAAAGACGCTCAAGCATTCGTCTACTAAGTTATAGTCCGTAGTGGAAGCCGACGTATCTTGCGTATTAAAAAAGAAACTCAATTTGTGTGTGCTGTTTTTTAATTTAACTTAGGTGCTGTTTGAAACAAACCTTTAACGAATGCATATTTGGCACACAGAATCAATTTTTCAAATCGGCGTCAGATGTAAATTTGCGGCGAAATAAATCATAATTTGGGCGGTCTCTTGGTTGAAGTTTTTCTTAGTTAAGCATAATAAATGAAAAAATGACAGTGGCCGGAGGCCCAGCTGCCGGCAACATACATCCATAATTTAATCGTCCCCTTATCTTGACGTTCCCCATCCAGCCCATCGATCACTCATGGATTAATCCCAGAAACAAAAGCGACCGATTAGATGCCGTTCCAGCGGCACCGATTAATTGTTTCGGGGCGGTTTACGTTTACCTTTATGTCAATTTTCCAGTGAGATCAAAGGGATAAGATGGGAATGTTGAAGAGTGCATTAATTAAGTCCGTCGTCCATTAACGGATTATTAAAACGGCAGAGCTTAATCAAGGTTATTGGCAAAATGCCTGGAATTATTTTCTTGTTTCAATTACCAAGATTCGATCAGTCCGTCGTGGCAGATCATCAATCGCAATAATCTTTCATAAAGAAATATATTAAAGATTACGTAAAGATTGATAAATTGCTTCAAATATTTTATCATAAATTAAATTATAAAAAACTTGGAGGAAACAAATTTGTTCGAGTTGTGATGAAAAACTTTAACACTGGACAAGGTTTTGATTAACTGCCAGAAGTTGCTTGTCTGCAATTCGGGATTTCGCTCAACAAATCAAACCAGTTTCCATAAAGATCCGATCAGGACGAAGCGAAAATTAAATGAGAAAAGCGTTCACAGTGAATTTTTATTTATTTGCGATCAACTTGATTAATAATTTTTTAAGATTTTATCAATCTGATACTTTTTCTTGCAAAAAGGGCAACGGAATCCAGTTCCTGAACGCAAACATCGGCTTCATCAATCAAATCTGATTCATGTATAATATACTTAGATATTTGTGATATGTTTTCAAAGATAAATTGGCGCAGATTCGCATAAATGTTAAAAAAGCGACAAAAGAGAATTTTGTTTACATGCCAAAATGACAAAAACAATGATTTCCCATATGTAAATTTCTCTTCTAGAAATTTTAAAGTCCTTGAAACCCTGAAATTTGTTTCATTTGCGTCTAAAATTTACACTGACTTATATTTCTCCCCTAGAAAGTAGATGTGATATATATAAATGGCAGCACCATATAAGGAAACACGCTTTTACTACATTATTCAAATGAAATAGATGACTACAGTCTTTGCCTATACCATTGTGTATTTGAGGAAGACATAAAAGCGTTCCGAACATTTTGTGGATTATTTTTGTACATACTCGTAACACACGCACACTGGCAACACACTACTTAATTATTTAGTTAAATTTCGCTCTTTAGTAATCAAACAATTAAAAGCCAAGCTTTAACAGGCTTTTTCATTCCATTAATACACTAAAACTGAAACATTACATGTCACATGTCACTCACCTGTCAGCTACCATCTAATACGACACCCCCTTTTTTTTCACAATAATTTCTCAGTTTACAATACAAATAAATTATGAAATAAAGTGTAAATTGTTAATTTCTTCTAATATTAATTATATCTTTTGGAAAACAATTCGCAGTTCTTTCTCCTGCTATTAAAAGTATATTTAAAGTGTATCCCGGCGCATCCACCATATTTCCATTTGGCAATAAACCTCTTTTTTTTCTTAAGTATTAGCTACTTATAGTAAAAAATATGTAATAACAGTAAAATTAATAATAATAAGTGAAATAAACTGATTAAAAATGGAAATATTATTTACATTTATGAAATTATTATGAATAGAATACCATTTTGTAAATTATGCGTAAACCAGTTACACACAATATACAACACATAAAACTGCAAAACTAAACGTATAAATATTAGATAATTAAATACTCAAAAATCTCCTGTTAAATAAATGCCTAAGACAAACATATACCGGCGCATCCACCATATTTTCCTTTTGCAATAAAGTTAACTACTCCTTGTAATAACAATATTATTGAGAAAAATATTATTGAAATATTGAGAAAAAGCAAAATTTGAGTTGAAAAATAAGTACTTCACAAATAATATCTAAAAAAATATTCTTAGTCTATTTTCTGCGGCGCCTCCACCATATTTAACTTGCCTTTTTTTAAATTTAATTAGTTTTATTTTGTTTAATGTACTTTTTATTTAATTTATCGTGCTCTAATTGTAACCAAAAAACAAACACAAGGTAGAAAATTCTTGTCGCAGTCTAAAACCTACTTAAACTGCATAGAATTACTAAAAAAATTTACTTTACTGGTTCAGGTGGCCCGGCGCCTCCACCAAAATTCACTTGATGTTTTCTTCAATTTACTCGAATTCTTTATTATTTTCAAATAATGCCAAGGTTAACAATTTATTGTTGCAGTCTTTAAAATAACGAAGAGACAGTGCCACAATAAAAAACAAAATCTGCAGAACTAAAACTTTTAAATCAGTATACGTGTAATACTATAAAATATTAATAGTATTATATAATGTATAGTCTAGCCAATCAACGCTCATTTGTCTATAGTACTTAGAGATAATCTGAACAGAAGAGACACCAAAAAATGCAATTTTACAATTTGTTGCAAATTTCTCGTTTTGAAATAATGCTAGAAACTGAACAAAATTCCAACAAGAAGCTTTTATGAAAACTTAACTTAGACACATAGGAGAATACAAAGATGATGTTTCCTTAAAAATCTTTTAGGGATGAAAGAGTAAAATGAGTGGATATCTGATGGGGTGTGTTTTCAGATCCCAACATCCCGGAGACGGGCGAGCAGAGGCTCAATTCCTCGCGCGGAGACGAAGACTGTTGTTATACGCACTGCGGCTCTCCGGGAAGGGGCGGCAGTGTAATCGTCGGCGGCAGTGGTACCGCGGAAGTGCTCAATGTGTGCGAGCACTGCCCAGGTCGACCTAGGAAGAACGCCGCCACCGGCGGCAGCAAGTCGACCACCGCCGCCCGGGGCGCGGCCGCCGCCAGGACTTGTAACAAAGTGTCATTACTGTGGACCGCATGGATTATTTCTCTAACACTAATCGAACACAAACAGACCATTTATAACACATTACAATGTTTGTTAGTTCTGTGCGCGACCAGTGTGCGGACGACGCTGCTGCTGCTGATGACAAAGTGGACAAAGACCAAGTGCGGAACGTGCTCATAGAATTAGGACTGTTAGGCGATATGTGTTCGTCCAAATGCCCGAGGTGGTCTGCTCATGACTGTCTTTTCATTCTAACTGCTTTCTCAGTCAAGCCCTTTTAGTGCTCTTCGAGAAATATGGAACGGAAAAAAGCTCAATTCTACATAAATTTTTGCAAGTATTTAAACGAAATCAATAAAATTTTAGCTCTTTTATACATTAAGTATCACAAACAATATCACTAAAGTTTTCCCAATAAATTCTTATGTAATGTTGATGGTTTCTGCTTAATAATTAGTCAATAATATACTTGCAGTTATCAAAAATTGGAAAAATTTTTTTTAATCAAAATCCTTTATTTTACAAAGTCGACAAAGTATAGGTTCAGAAGAGCACAAAGATTAATATTCTGGATGCTGGCCGTCCAATGTATTATTTTTAATAAATAAAAAAAATAAAATAATAAAACGTTTTAATTTTTTTCAAAGAATTTTAAGAAAATCTCATGTTTGAGTGTTTTAACACTTAAGTAAAAAATCGGTCTTACTTCCTCATATAATTCCATCTTTCCCAACTATTTTATTACGAAAATTTACCACGTAATTTATATTTTCGAGTGGCAAAAGACTAAGCTGGCAGTAAAATGGGAAAATTATGAAATAAAAATTCATTACAATAAAAAAATATTATTCTTCAAGATAGTTTCATCTTGTAAACGGGATAATAAAATATTCTGCCGCATTTTTTGCCGTTTATGAAACTTCGAGGTTAATTAAAGAAAAAATCAGTCTGCAAATTACTCAAATACTTCTAAGTATAAATTGTTTGTTTAACAAAGTAGTTCATTTAAGCGATATTGTTTAACTGTGGTTAATAGTCAATACTGTTTAATCTAAAGTAAAATTCAAATTCCTTTCCAACCTGCTTTCACTAGGTCATTATTCAATAATTTATGAATTAGTTTAAATAAAAAACAAACTTTATCATCAACAAGCTTAGAGACAATATTATTTCATTCTTTTAAATTTGTAAAGATAAAACTAAAGGTAGCATTTTTCTGTTCCATATTTTGGTTTAATTAACGAGTTGTTGACGAATTTCTAATTTGAATCGGCCTGAGTTGGGGCCTGTCCTTGGGATCTGAAATCGTGCCATTATCTCATTGAAACGATACGAAACAATAATAAACAATGCAGCTGCATGACTGCCTCATAACATAAAATTGTAAAAAAATATTTTAATAATTGTGTAAATAAAGTCCTTGAAAGGTCGTGGACTTGCGTTAACGAAGATTGTTTGTTTTTGGTGTTGGTTTTGGCATTCGTCCCGCATGAACAGACCACAGCTGGTGTGCGGATTTTTTTTAGAAGAATTATATCTTCATGCACATAGAATTTGTCTAGGACTGCAATGTAAATGTGGAGTCAGAGAAATACCGACGCACAAGTCAATTATCAGTTTGGTAATGCAATGGTGGAAAAAAGGGACGAGACCCGAGACAGGTATTGGCTGACTCTCATTTGTCTAATGGCTGTTGCGAAGTATATAATGAAGACTATATTATATTGTTGATGTTGAAGATATATTACTAATTTTGATTGATTTATTTTGATACTACAGGAAAACTTTGTTGCAATACGTTCTTGTGAAGCGTGCATTACTTTTAAATCGACTTATAGATCAATACGGATGTAACGTGAGGACTTTTGTTATTTTTCATCCATTCCGGCCAATGAAAGGAGTAACTCACTAAATTGTTGATGTTATTAAATTTGCAACGGCGTTCTGACAGCAGCTGCAACATTTCAAACCACCCACTCCAGATAGATTCCACTTGATCGGATAGATTTCTTTTGATCCGCACACTTGTGAAAATAATCGCCTTTGGTTTTTCCATGATGTGGCTTGCTGCTGGACGTCTATGTGCAATCACGAATCGCTCTTGTTATTGCTTTAGTTCCGACAGTTGGCTCTCGAAGAAATGCAACCGAGTCGTTTGTCCAGAACCTCCACTCCACCTTTGATATACTTACGAATCAGCCACGAAGCAGTCACCTAGTTGCGATTATGCTATACTTTGTTGATGTACAATTTGCGTTCTCAATTAGTTGAACGACTTATTTGGCAAAAATTAAATAAAATACCTAGACGTAAATGCAGATCGAAAAGGTAATAAAATATTGTTAAATGTGAGATCCTGTAGTTATATTGGAGCGTAGCCAGTTCGAACGGATCATAACGTAGCTGCAATTATACTTCTGATAGAGAGAACACCATTTTTAGTTTGTGCAAGAATGTTTCCCGACTGCCATCAATATATATTTTACGAGTGCTTAGTGATACCAACTGATAGTGTTATTTTAACAAAAATACTCAACGACAAACGGCACAACCTCTTCATATCAACAGATGACTTTCCTGTGCGGCTACCCACTTTTCACTTCTTCGGTTTGATTTGTTCACGACAGCTTTCGAAAAATTGTGTTCAACATACTCCTAATTTTAAGATTTTTAATGTGCAAAACTCATTTTATACGAAAACGTGCCCCTGGCGACACCCTTAACTAAACATTTTTTACCACTGTAAAATGAGTTTTTCGGAACAGTCTCTGCCATTTTGCCTACACTTTACTGCAGCTAAGACAATTTATTAGAAAAACGCGCACAGCATGGAATCAGTTCATTCAATTCAAATTTAATTTATCACAACAAAATGGCAGGATCTATACCCACTGTGCAAAAAAAATTCGTTAGCAACCACCGCAATTCCACACAAGTCCCACTAAGAATTCTCTCACTGTATTACAAAAAATATTCCAAATTTCAAAAGTTATTTTTACTTGCAGCAAATATAAAAAAATGAGCTCAAAATGTTAACAACAATAAAGTTCCGAAAAATTATATTTCGAGAAAAATAAGCATATATTTTAGCATAAATATTTATTTCGCTGAACAAATAATGTGTGCTGTACTCTTTGAACTAAAAATTGTGTAAATGATGATTAAAATGGTGAGAAAAATAGAAAGAAACGTAAGCATGTAAAAGAAACCAATTGAAGTGTCATATTAAATACATTATTTAAACCCACTTTTAACCAAATTTATTTAGAAATAACAAGTTACAGAAAAATCGCATAACAATAAAGAATAGTTTTACTTGTTATTACAATTTATTTATTCTTTACTTCGTCGAGAAAGACACCATTTTTGCATAATTTTATTTCAAAAAATTAACAAACCAGTTATGTAATTAAATACCGTTATTTCATTTTTATATTTTTTATATTCTTGGTTCGTCTCACTCGCCTAAAAACACTTAATAAATGGATGAATGAAATCGACCAAATACACAATTACAATGGAACTCCAAGAGAAATCAATAAGAAACAAAAAACTGGTGTAAAGAAAAACAGCGCCAGTCTAAAAATTCGGAAAAATGTTGCGTTTTCAGTTTACAAAATTTTACAGATTAAAACTTAATAGGGTTGTACAGTAAATTTTGGCTTTGTACTGTTTTTCATCTCACGTACAATTGATTTTTTACCAATTTATAAAAACTTTCAGTTTTTTTAAAAGCCTGATTTTTTAGAAATTATCAAGTAAAAATAACATTTCGTTATACTGCATCTGAAAGAAAATGACACACTAGTTACTATTCGTATTTTAGGTGCTTTTTGCACAGGAAAATTTACGTTTGAGAAATTCTGGTTGGGACAGCCTGTTTATGTTTGCAATTTTTTGCTTTAGCTCATGAACAAGCAGCCAAATAGTTGTACAAACTAAAGCGTGAAGCATTTACACGTCGCTTATTTGTATAATAATTTAAATCAGGGTAAAATTCGTATATTATTACATTTGTTAACTTTGAAATAAAATGTTGAATTGTAAAAAGCGACCAAACCGAGACATTAGAACTTTACAAGTGCAACTATTTGAATGTTGGTAGAAAACGAAAAACTTTGCATTGAAATCTCCTTTAAAGCTCCGTTAATTTGCGTCAGGTTCACGTTGTACTATTAAGAAAAAAATGTGAAAAATGTTTGTGTGCGTATGTTTTAGTACAGAAATCAAAATATATATTATATTGTAAAATTATGGTATTGGGAACGACTCTACGTAGCTAAAGGTCTAGATTCGTCCGCAATGCGAGAGTGTCGCTAGTGGTCTCATGTTACTAGCTGTGTTCGTTAGAGATCTCTGCAAACGCTGACCATACGGAGGCATGCTTGGCCGATTTTTGTGTATAACATGGACATGGTCGAGACCGTCCTGGGACCATCCGATAGCAAAGATCTGGGTCTAGTTGTAAAGGTCGCTCAGAATTTCGCCATTGTCCTCGCGTTTAGTTTACAGCGAATTTTGTTCTCGGAGAGCAAGCCTTATGACGCAATATGAGTGTGTGAAAGATTTTTTCAGTTTTGTTCGCAACAAGCATGCCTTTGTACCGATTTATAACATTTGTAAATTTCGTAAACGTTTCCATCAAAATAACTTTGTACTTTAGTCAGAGATTAAGGCGGAGTTGGTTGTTGGTTTAGTATTAAAAGTTGTCAAACAATGTTTATACAATCTGTATTATGATTTGTGCCAAATTCCCACAAAGTACCCCTGCAAATATTTGACTCGAACCATTTCGGAAGCTCTCTTCATTTGAGTACTTATGGTTTTTTCGCTCTGATGCTGGTTGATTTACCTCGGTTATCTTTCAAATATGGCTCAAGAATCAATGTAAATGCCTTCAACAATGCAAAATGGATTCTATTCCAATAGGATCGCATCGGTTATGTTTCAGACTAAACTATGCAATAATGAAGAGAATTTAGCGCAACAAATGCAAGAAAAATACATTTGCTCTGCTTTGCATTGTTGTAATTGTTGTTAATGTTACAAGATATATACTTATTGTTGCTAGTGCTAGCGTTGTTGTTGTTACATTCAGATAATAGTTATATATTTTTATTTATTTTAAAAAGAGAGAAAGAGAGAGGCAATGATCTTTCATAACGTATACATTATAAATTTAAGACAAATAGAATTTAAAAACGTAGATGTTAGTGGCTCTTTTCACTCAACCTGCACAAATAGTTGATAGGAATGGAATTTAAAATAACTGTTTTTACCGTCTGATGACAGACCTCACACACAAGCCCCATTTTTGACACATATTCCCAAAGAAAATTAACTGAAATATTGTAAATGACTGAATAAGCATTTTTCTAACAAATAACAAGTGTTGTTATTAGTGTATATAGGTATATCTATAAGTAGTCTAAGTAAGACTTAATGATAACAACTGGGATGACCAGATTTTATATGAAGCCATTTCATCTGTAAATAAACTTGAATGTACCTAATTATTTATAAAATAGTTCTTTTGTTCGACAAAATAACGAAAATCACTGTTGTAAACACCAAATTGCATCATCGGTCGGTAATGACGAGAGTCAGATATTTGCGGTCGGATTATTGGAAGATTCTCTATTTTAATTGCAAGTCAAGTTTATTCTTCCATCGAGGTATTTTTGTGGAAACGTTGTATGATGATTGTATAGAGATTAAGCTAAAGTTGCAGGAATTTAATATAAAAACTAATCTATAAGTCCCAAGATTATTGAGTTAAGGTTGAAAGTTTTTTTATTAGTGAAAAGTATTATAATATTGAAAAACGATGAAATAAAAAATTCAAACTAGTACTGTTTAATGTTGTTGATAGTACAGTTGACAATAAAGAGCATTTCGGGAGAATTTTTCTTTCATAATAATTTCGGTTTCATTTTATTTACATTATCTTTCCCTCGGTTACTGTTTATTTAATTTTTATCGATCCTCTTTTCTGTTTTGTTTTCATTTGCGTTGGCGGTTTTTCACGAATCACAAACAATGCAAAGGTAAGTTGCTTCATCATCAACTATTTTTAGCAAAAGTATTTGTTAATTCACCATAAAATAATAAAAAAAATCCAAAACGAAAATTAAATTTATAGCATATAATAGATAGGTAGTTCATACCTTAACAGCAAAAATATTTAGTTATGTAATACATGAGCAAAACCTACAAAAAAAACACAAATATTACTATTTTATATTTACATAATGTGGCAATTACATTCAGTTAATAAAAGATAATATAAAATAAAAGAACTTTGTTAAAACAATACAAATTTTCTTTAATATCTATACTTCAGAAAGAAGTCACTGGATTTCAAAATCACTTTTTCAAATTTTCTCAATTACTAATTATGATTTACAGTAAATGAAAAAATGTATAAATGTTCTTGACCTTGTTGTTAATTGATAAGAATTTCTTAAAACAAAACCCTAATAAATGAGTTAAAATAAAATAACAGATTTATCTAATCAACAAAACCTTCTTAATTTTAAAATTAAAAATAATATTTGAGATTTTGTAATAAGTAAGTATTTAATTATGCTGCAAAAAAATTAGTGACTACTTTCTTTCAAATAACCTTAATACAGGCAACCCAAAATACACCCAATGCATGTTCGCTGTTTCGGGATTTACCACCTTCACGATTAGGACATCTTACTTATCAAATGACTGACAGCTAAAATTTTTGAGGTTAGGCACAAAAAGTGAACACATTTTTTTTTAATTAAAAAATGGAAACATTTACAAAAGAAGAATTAACACTTCCACCATGTAAATACGAATGTAAGTTATCAAAAAAATCTATAATTTTTTAATGTCATGTCGATTCGTAGATTTGGATCACACTGCCGATGTCCAGTGAGTCATACTTATCTCAGATCCGAAAATATTTTATTAACAATTTCTAGATTACATGCTTGGGGAGACAGTTTAAAAGAAGCATACGAGCAATGCGGTCTTGCTATGTTTGGTTATATGACTGAAATTAATACAGTGGAAATTAAACAGTGTTCAGAAATTGAAGCAACAGGAGACGATTTGGACGGTTTACTTTTCCATTTTTTGGATGAACTTTTGTTCTTGTTTAGTTGTGAACCATTTCTAATTTGCAGTAAATTAGTTATCACAGAGTTTAGAACAGAAGGTGATGAATTGAAAATTAAGTGTAAATGTTATGGGGAAGAATTCACGTTAGGGAAACATCCACAAGGCACAGAGGTCAAAGCCATCACATATTCCGCAATGCAAATAATTAATGACCCGGAAAACAAGAAGTTTGAAGTGTTTGTTATTATCGATATTTAGCAAAATCAATTTTTTACTAAAACACTCGCATTTTATTTCTCACCTTTTTGATAACTAATTAATTAATTATGTCTTCCATCTATTAGTTTGCGTCCAGTTAAATAAATAACAAATAGCAGACTCACTTTACGCATACAACAATTCAGTCTCAATTCGCTATTTTTATTGAAATATTGTTATGTAAATGCCTTTCCAACTTATAAAAATTGAGGGCCTTAGTAGTGATTCAATAAAATATGAAAATTTTTCAAGGAAAAGGGTGTTAAATCAAAATTAACTTTTACTGAAAAAATATTGTATTTATCTCATGGTAAAAATTAAAACGGCAAAACAAATTAAAAACAAATAATAACAAAACAACGATTACTTAATCATCCCATAAGTTAAAAGCCACACCATTTTCACCATACGTTTCGGAACCTTCAATTTCTTCACTGATCACCGACGCGTGATGTTGTCTGAACGCCTCTAGCTCATTTTCCAATTCAAAAATTCGCTCCTTTAATTGAATATTTTCAATTTCGAGTTGTCTGCATTTTTCCTCAGCTGCCCGATATCGACCAAACCCTTCATCTAAAGTCCTCCTAAGGTTAGTAACTCTCCTTCTAGTTTCCTTAGCTTCCGATTCTTCATCCGAGCTCAGTTCAATAACTTCAGATCTATTTTCCAACTCTTTGATTTTATCTTTATAAGCCTCGATTTCGTCTTCGTATTGCCTTCTCACCCGCTCCTCTGCAAATTTAATCCTTTCTTGCACATAATTCTCGTGGTCTTGGTAGATTTCCTCGTAGCCCTTCCTTAAATACTCTCTTTCGATTTTCAAGTTGGTTTCGTACTCGTTTCGTTGGATTTCGAGTTCATCTCGTAGAAGCAAAATCATGTTTTGCAGTTCTTCACTTGTGTACTCAAAGTCTTCCTCCGTACATGTTTTATTTTTTAAAACATCTCGAACTGTTTCTTTCTGTTTGGTGGCAGTTTCGATGCTGATTTCGCTTGCAACGGCGGAAAAGTTGAGCACGTGTTGAGATTCGTCGAACATTTCGCGTGAGGGATTTATAGTAACAATCATCGCAATGTCTTCGCCTCCTGATAACGCCTTTTGGAACAATTGGGTCAATTTTGACTCTCTAAACGGAACCAATTTATTATCATGCGCCTTTTGTGCGTTTCTCACTGCAGAAATGCACCGCCCCAGGACCAACAAAGAGGTGTTAATATTGTTGGATTCTCGGAGTCTATCACCCACATTTAGGGTCTTTTTACTGCGTTCGGAACCAGCCAAATCACAAAAATTAAAGCTGCTAACGAAGCAGCCACCATCTGACTTTGAAACTTGTACCAATTTTATCGTAAAAATCGAATGGGAGCGACTTGAGTGTTCGTTTACTCGGGTTGGTGCATAATTGAGATTGTTTAGCCCGTACTGGAGGATCTGATATGCTTCCTCTCCACTTCTTACATTCACGCATGTCAGGTTTTTAATGTAGACTTGACCTTTAGACATGCCTAAGCGCAGTCTTGGTCGTTGTTCTTTTTTCGAAGGGTTTGCGCGAAGCAGGTCGTAAATTTGCTCGTTGTATATTTCGGCAAAAGAGATCCACACGCCGATAGATAAGTCATTGCAGTCTTCCAGAAAAGCGACCGGTTCGCTGCTCAGTCTTTGTTGCATTGCCCTTGAAAAAACAACAAAGTTAGGGCCAGTTTCGTAATCGAATTAATTAGATGTTGTTTAGAATGTGAAATGTTTGTCAGCGAATCCGCAGTAACCAGCACATTATAAACAACATTTGTTATAATACTTGTAAATCCTGACGTGCTGCATTCGATCCCCCACCGCTGAAGACGAATTCAGGAGATTTCTACACAGCAATTTTTCTTTCTTGCAGTCGGAATCACTCAATAGTGTCACATTTCCTGCAGGTGATGGCTTGGCAGCAGGATCTGACATGAGTTGAGGCAAAGTACGGAAGAGATATTCCAAAGAACGAGGAACGATTCCTGGTTCTTCATCAGTCCCAATGACAGTGAATGTTTTTCCTGTATTTCAATTAATAAATCGCTACGTCAAACACTTGAGATTTTTACCAGATCCTGAAGCGCCATAAGTTAAAAGAGTGGAATTCTGTCCATTTATGAAATCAAAAATTTTTGGTTTAACGACGTCATTGAAAATATCTCTTTGGGTTGTTTGAGGCTCGAAGATTTTTGTAAAAGCGTGGATTTTCTTCAAAGAGTCACCTTCTTTGATGTTGCGCAGGAAATTCGAACCTGGGGGCACCTTCGAAACGAGGGTATTTCCCTCAATTTCGTACAAGTCTTTCAAGTCATAGCCGTTTTTTATGCGGAGATAAACACGGATGGTTTCGGGCTGGAAAGTCAATCGAAAGTTACTGAAATGTGGTGTGTAAAAAAACTCAACATTATCGCAAATATCACAATTTTCGTCATTCAAGCTTTCTTCACTTGAACTTAAACTGATGAAAGAAGTGGAAGCAGATTCGTTAACGTCACACATCTCTCACGATTTCACAAAAATTGAACGAAAATCATCACTGCAACGCCAAGGGAGTGTTTTTACCTGATTTTTTTGTTGATAAGTTTCTTCAGCAAAGTCCTTATCTAGATTTGTCCTTGCGCCAGGTATTAAGGACCGATTGTATGTTAAAATACTGGGATCTCGAGCTCTCAAGAACGAAGCATTTTTCATTACCAAACTGTCGTATTCAAACATTTTTACTTGTTTAAAAACTTAATAAGTTAATAACTTTGGTAGAGACAACACAAAACAATCACTTTTACACTCAAACTCAAACACACCGTTAAAACTTTTCAAATTTGACAGTTGATGATGCTAGGTTACTGCGTTTGCGTCGCTAGCAATGCATTAGCTCGAAGTTTCACCAGTTAAAATTGGCAAAAACATATAAAAAATATTTTTTATTAATTTATTTATTTATTTGCTAAACTTTTAATTTTAAATATCAGAACGATTTTCACCACTCTTTTGGTAGATTTTGTCAGAAGTCTCTTAAAGTCTCTTAAAGGGGGGCAAACAAGGGACAAAAAATCGTTTGCACCCACTGGTGGTCAATTACGAAACCGCACTTTTGCGAAATTTAATTAAAATCATATTACGCTAAAATTTATGCAATTAATACCATGATATTCAATACTATAGTTGATAGGTGTTTCCTAAAACTAAGGGAACACTGTAGAAAAGCTTCATTTTTCGTAGAACGATAAAAAATATTTAAAAAATTACTGAACTGAAGATGGGACAAGTTAGCACCCGAAACATGTTTCTTCAGAATAAGATTTAATTTTTGAACAAGCGACGTATATTCATTTTAATTAATAATATGCTTTGAAAGAACAGATTAGTAGAAGATTCACAAAAAGTCAAGTACACCCATTTAATTGAAATTGAAAACCGAATTCTTGAGGTAGTACAAAAGATAATAATTAGTAAATACTACGTGTTCTGATGACTTTTCGAAAGTGTTTGGTTTAGTTGATCCAAAAAAATCTCCAGTCTCCTAAAATCCACAAAGTTACGCGAGGTTGTAGCCGCTTTAGTGGTTGAATCTGAATAGGCTTATTTTATATGTAAAGTAAAAATAATTAATAAAAAAATTGATACATTTTCCGACTCCACTGTAATAATTATAGTCAATAAGTATTTTTTGTTGTTGGCTTATACAATATTCGTTTTTTTTCATACCTATGCATCACCTGTTCTGCCCTCAGGTCAATTCAGCACCCTTTTGACCGGTTGATTAATTCATCAATACAAGTATGTGTGTACACACACTTACCTAAAAATAACCGGACACTCATATCATCCTTATTTAGTAGTTCGATACTCAATGAAAAAAATGTGTGTTGTCCTGGACATTGAATTATATTTTTTTCGTTAAAAACGTAAAAAACATGATAGACTAAGCGCCATCGTAAACAACAATGTAATTAACAAATAAATGCAAAGGTGCTAATGAAAACCTTCAAAGTAATTAAAATATGCATATTTGTAAAAGGAATATTAGATACATCACTTAGGCAAAGCCGTTTAATACGACTGTTAATCCGGGATCTCCGCGGAAAGCCCCGGAAAACTTTAAAGCACAAAAGCTTCATATTCCGAGTCAGTCTTTCTCCAACCTCTGTCGAGTCTAAACCCTCTAATACCGTGAAACTCTGAACACCAAATTTTATAACAAGTGGCATTTCTTCGACTAACTAAACTCGTAAAAGTTACAATAAATTGAATATTTTTTTTTTATTGAAATAATGTAAAAATCAAAATGAAGGACAGACTCTTCGTGTGGACAATTTTATTTTTATTATTTTGGCACGAGGGCTTTTCGATTCGTTGGTTGTAAGTATAATTTACCCAGCTCCAATTTATTCTTTGTAATAATTTTCGGTTTTTGTATTTATAATTTCGTTTTTGCGTGCGAGAACACACAATTATAAATAATTGTGTACATGCAAGTTAACCTACTGTCAAATCTTTATTAGCTAGTCGTAAAAAACGTGAATAATAGTCGTACCGTAAATAAAATATGAACGTGAATAAAACGAACATTTTTACAATGGAAACATATCAATCGAGAGATCTCTTGCAATGTTCAATTCAAGTTGCAAATCCGACTTGAATGGAACGAGATCTTGAATTTGGCGTCAGTTTTAATTAGATTTAGAAAAGCAAAAATCGGTACGTGGTTGTGAGAAAGAAAGTCGATTTTGCTAAATTGAGAAACTTTCATATTTCATTTTTATTGACTTTTAAAGCCGTCATTGTTAAGATTTTATGATTTATTGGATACCGCCATAAAATTAAAACGTTCTTTAGCGAAATAATTGGTAATAAAAATCATCCTTATGCTGTGTAAAAAAAACTCCTTCTAACTTCAAATTTCAGAATTATTTTAATTAAGAAACTATTAATCAACCCATCGTTAGCACAAGCACCATAAATTACAAGGGCACCTCACTCGCATACTTCATTATAAATAATATGTTGTTGGGACAAAAGGGCCGTCAGTCTGGCCCCAACCACACCTGTAATTAGTGGGCGCCCTCGCGACGATATTATCAAACTTTAATTATAGAATAAAATGGGTTCACGCGATCTGTTGTCGCCCCTTAGATTTTTTCGTGAATCCTCCAGACATGAAGCGTAAAATTTGAAAGAAATTGATGTCGTTGTCCATTACCTTTGTCGGCAGGCTGGTGATAATAAAAAGGTGGATCTGCCGCAATTAACCATTGTATTTTGTCATACTTGGGCCACACAGGCCAGGAATGTTTATTACAGCCGTTGTTTGAGCTTGAGCCGCGTGTGGATGTGTTAATTGTATAGATTTTTTACGATTATTGCTTATCTAGAGTTCTGACATACCCTTATTTACATGACACTGTGCCAGCGCTACGGAGGAAAATAAAGGAAAGGTTGCATTGACACAGACGTTACAAAACCGAACTAAATATTTATTCGGAAAATGATAGGCGATAAAAAAGTGTTTAATTACATTCTTTATTAAGCGGAGTTTTTGTAGGTCTCTTCAACATTCCACTCTTCACTGGAATTTGAGTTCAGTTAGCAATAATCCGGGGCGCGGGATCCGCTCCGGTGCTCGTTCTCCTTGTGGTGTGGCTCGTAGGAGATACGGTTTGGCCAAATTACAGGCGAAATTATGCCGCAGCACCATGGAAGCAATGCCACATGTGCAAAAGGCGGCCGTTCTGGCGGCTGACACGTGCCAGACTGTCTTCAAAGACCGGAGATGGAACTGCTCCTCCATCACCACAGCCCCGTACTTAACACCCGACTTAACCAGAGGTATTGCTAACATAAAAGAAAAAGGATTTTTTCTACTCCTTGATCCTTGATCGAGCAAAAATTTCCTGTCTTTTGCATCCGCTCTGTGGAAATCCGGTCACGTCTGTTCCCACTTTGCAAGCATCCCTCCTAATAAGGATGCAGTTCATCCACTGCCCCCTGAAAGCCTCGGCATCCAATCACCGCGATTTTCTGGTCTGATGATGGCGAATCAGTCTGTTTGTTTCGATTTTCCCGGACTCGTGTCCGGAATTCCCAACAAATAAATCAGTTGCACACACGAAAAAGATTAGTCTAGATTTCAGCAGACTTTTATTTTGCATATTCCAGCCACAAGGGAGCAAGCTTACGTGTATGCCATAAGCTCGGCAGCATTAACATACACGATGGCACGTGCCTGTGCTAGCGGCACCCTTTACCACTGCACGTGTGCCGGTAAACCTGACGAACCCCCGAACAGCAATTTCCAGTGGGGCGGCTGCGGCGACAACATACACTGGGGGGTGTATTTTGCGAAAAGATTTATCGATAATGTGGAGAAAAACAACGTCGATAAAAGCAGGAAGCGGAGGAAGGGGTACGAGTACGATGAAGACAGGAAAAGTAAGCTTGTGAGGGAGGAAATCGCGGCTGTCAACTTGCACAACAACCGTGTCGGACGACGAGTAATGATAACTTTTTTTTCGATTTTTCGTAACTCAGATTTCAGATTATCAGGGAAAGTATTCAAACGCAGTGCAAATGTCATGGCGTTTCCGGGTCTTGTAATGTTAAAACGTGTTGGAAGGGCCTACCCCCGATGTTTGAAATCGGGCGAAAGTTGATGAAGCAATATACGAATGCGAAAGAAGTGTCGAGGTATTATGTCGAGGGCAATTTGGGAAAAACGCGAATTTCTGACCATCTCTTGTACCTTTCCAAATCGCCGGACTATTGCACGAAGGATGTGAAGCTGGGAAGCTTTGGCACCGTAGGAAGGTAAGAAGAACATTATTAAATTACGCCACAACTATAAAAGTATCGAAAAATTCTTAAATAAATAAACGAGTTTTTATTTCAAATTTTATGAATCACTCCTTACCTAGGTATAGTCCGGGACATTTCTATATGAGTTACGTCATACCGCATACCTTGACGCGAGTCTATATAGAGCACAAAAACTAGATAAGAGCTCAAATTTAGGGAACTTGGTTGTTTGATGTGTTTGACAGATGACAAATGTAAACAATAATAAAAATTTAAATATTTCTTTATTGTAGTAAAGTACAGCAAAATGTACCAACTAGAACACTTAAAAACAAATGGAGAAACTTTCAAATGCTTTGAAGTACCGTTGCTGGAGTACTGTTGAGGTTATGTTTGACCTTGGTATGACTGTCAGGTTTAAAGTTGAAATTTGCATTAAAAAGGCCATAAAAGCCTCGAAGTGACTTTTAGGGTAGTCATCGTCATGTTCCAATTGCATGCCCCCTCTCTGACACATCAGTAAAATTTGCCACAAAAGTTTTAAAAAACGACTTTAAACAACAAAAAAGGCCCTATTTTCATTAACAATGAGACATATCTCGCTGCATGCGGCACGACATAGGCCTCATAGACCAATCTCATTGTGAATGGTTTTCGCTGAGATCACTTTGAAAGGGTTTCACTGAGACTGACGTTGGCGGAAGGCTGAAACCTGCCTCGCGACAAGTCTTTGCACCAACATTCGAAAACGCTGTCAATGGCTTAAAATGATGAAACTGTGTCAGTTTTTTTGTGTCTTTTGGGATTAGTCTTTGAGTCCTGTCGCGCCGCATGTAGCGAAGCAGATCTCATTGTGAATGGGTTCTTTAAGAACCAGTTTCAATGTACACCACAAGACATACACTGAGACGGCCTCATGTCTCATATCATGGCTTGTAATTGACAGCATTTTATAAAATGATTTGGAATCATAATGCAGAGATTGTTGCGAGACAGGCAGGCAGGTCTCAAGCCTACTGCAGAAGTCGCTCTCAGTGCGTCCATGTCTTAGAGATGCAAGACCAATTTAGACCATTTACAGTGAGATTGGTGCCCGAAACCTATGTCATGCAGGAAGCCAAACTTCATCGTGAATGGACCCTTTTCAATGGGGGTGTGCTTTTTGAATAAATTTGAAATGGCCTTTTTGAAAAAAGCAGTTGTCTCTCTTTTATTCATCTATTCAACACGTTTGTATTCGATGCACTTACACCAATTTCATTATCAGTGTCTTGATTATCAGGCAAGGGCAAAGTGGGGAATTGTAGGCAACCCAGAAATAAAAACACTTTAATTTCCTTTATTAGTAGGCTATATTTTTTATACAAGACGACTACTCTCAGATAGAGACGTACAAAAATGTAAACAAGAGTAAAAGTTGGTTTTTCGCAATATTTCACACTATTCTTCCACACGTCCACAGTAAAATCAGAAAGCGCTTCTTGTTATAAAGCCCTTATGATGTTTTTCGACGATGGCTGAGACTTTGTGACGTATTTGTTAAACGTAAGTTTTCAAATACCCCATGCCAGTGCAACGGAGTTATATTAACAATTTTATGGGATTATTTTTAACTTTACACCCATTCTGCTTGAAACAAGAGTCGCTACCAGGAAATAACAACGAAAAAAGTGGACCCAAAAGGCTTCAGCTGCAAATTATAAACATTATCTGTGATTTTTTTAATAATTAATTAATAAATGTCGTGAACTTACTTTGAAGTAAACAGTGAGCTCCATCTATAACTCATAATTACTTGAACCGCAATTCTCATCATCAAAATGTGCAAAACTGCGATAAGTGAGGTTATGCGGTTATGCACTTTGTTTTCCAGTTTTTCACACAAAATATATCACAAATTGCGCAAATCATACAACCAGCGACAGTCAGTACTGTCAGTACGTCACAGCAGCTTTCTCCAGCACAATCACTGACTGCAATTCTGTGTTGTGCCATTCCCGTCTCATCATATAATCTATAATTGTTATATGACAAGTAATGTTTCTACCTTCAAAAATACTTGCGTAAATATTTTATTATCCCGTTAGTACACACTTTTAAAGCAGCCACTGGTTATATAGATTAAAATTATAACATTTCCTTTGTTATTGTGTTATTGTTTACATCAGTCAGCTGTTTACTGTCATTTTCTAATGCTACCAATTTAAAAAATGTCCCTGTTATTAAAGCTCAAGGACCATAGAATGAGAGAGAGAACATTTTTTGTTCACATAGACGCTGAATATACGTATAAATGTCAGAAAATTCAAATTTTTTATGTCCAAATAGAAATGTCCCGGACTGTACTGTGTTAGGTCATAAAATAATCGTTGCACTTATTCACATATTCACTCACCGCGGACTTGGCGATACGCGGAAAAAATTAAAATACACCACCTCCCCACATCTTCATGCAATGGACTTACTGAAATAAAAAAACAAAATCAGAACAATGTGTGATTAGACGAAAATAACTTAAGAATTAAATGTATTTTTTCTAAAAAAAATAGTATAGGAGCTAACCCTTTAATCCGGAACCATTTAGCAGGCACCGTCGTTTCCTTGGCTTGTTCCTGGAGGACCATTTTGTTGGCACATTTTCATTAATCGTAATTTTAAAAATCGCGCATTACTAATTGTCTGTTCAACACAAAAATTCACTACACACACTGGAGTTATCTGAAATCGAAAAAAACATATATAATTAATGGATATTAAGGTTCAATTTTTATTGTAGTTTTTAATTTTTAATTTTTTAAGTGACATTGACAGCAACTGCCAAATAGTTTCAAGGATGTCCAAATTCTGGTTTTAAATCCCATGATAAAAAAATGCCTTCTAATGCCCTTTAAATTTAAAGTACGTTGTTTGTGACTTATTACTTATTAGTATGGATCCAGATTATCATTAAACGGAACCGCAGTTCTGTTTACCGCTTTTTCGCTTTGTAAAAATGATAATGGTATGCAACCAATTAAACTCCCCAATCTCCATGTTGCCTAAAACAGTAAGGGTGGGATTAGGTTATCTAATTTTTTGTCCAAAAGCAAATATATTATGCAAAATTAAGGTGGAGAAAAAAGTATGCTAGGTAGAGGTAAAATTAATTTGAGCCCTAGAGGCTTCCAAAACCGTAATCCGGTCCTACACCTTTTGTTAATATCGTCGTAATCAGCCGTCCAAATTATTGAAAACACGGAAATACGGCTTCATTGCATTTTTTGCTGGGTATTTTGTATCGCATTAGCAAAAAAACTAACCTTAACGAACAGCTATCGCCTCATTTTCAAAAGCGGTTTCTAACATTTCTGGAACTCGTTGGGTGCCTGTGGCCGTAGTATTTTAGAAAAAAACTCGATTTCAATCGTTTTGTCACTAAACACAGGCAAAAAACCCTTTTTTCGACACGCAAAAACTAAAAGACACTCCAAACAACTTTTTCATCCCCTCCACGCACTAGCGCTGACATCAAGTCAGCGGTATTTCATTGGCTGACAGTGAACGCGGTTGATTTGAATGTAAATAAAATAACTTCACTGCTTGAAGAAGAGAAACAATTATTTATTGTTTCAGAAAATGCAATGTGACCACAAATGAAACCAACAGTTGTCGTCAATTGTGCTGCGGAAGAGGTTACAGAACCCTGGTGGAAGAAAAACTGGAGAGATGTCACTGCAAATACTACAACTGTTGTTACGTGAAATGTAAAATTTGTCGAACCAAAACACAAATTTACGAATGCGGTTGAACCCCTCAACATACCTACAGTCGTAATTTTCAAATAAACTGATCATCGTTATTAAAACCGTGCAATAATTACGTCGTTAGATTAGATCTTTAGCTTTGTAAATGTGAACCATTTTTACGTAATTGGGTAGAAACAGTGAGTATTAAAGCAATCAACGAATTTACTTTTTAGTATTTATTTAAAAAAAATTCTGTACATACTTAGCATACCTAATAAAATTAATTTACAACGTAATCATAACTCAATATGCTTATCAGTCGTATCTGAAAAAAAACCTATTAGGTGGTACACCAATTTTACTGAAAACCCTTCTCACCTGGTATATGATTTTCAGGATCGGGATCTAAGACCCCCGAATCGATTTTTTTCTGCAATTGCCTGATCTCCTCATCATAACCTTTCCATTCCGGTAAAATCCTCATAGCAGCCGTCAACTTCGCCTCCTTAGTCATCGGATTATTGCACTACAAACCCCATTATAAAAAATACAAACCAATTAAAACGCACATACCAAGTCAATGGTTTTGGCTCTAGCTTTCGACTCATCATCACACCACGTTTCACACCACAGCCATTCCTGCGGCAAGGATTTAATCCCCACTTGGTGTATCATATTATTCGGCAAGTCTTGGTCCAAATTGGATAAACTGTTCGGATCCTGACTCAGAGCCTGGTATTGGCCTCTGAGTCGATCCCCAGCTGCGATTCTCCTAAACCGTTTCAAATCCACGACATAGAGAGCAGAAATGTGGTATTTCCGCCCTTGCAAATGGTTCCTCCAATAACCGAGTTTCCAAAATCGAAAACCGTCCATTTCTTTCCGCGAATCACAGAACGGCGTGTAACCATATGGTGCTCCACCCAAGTCTAGCTCTTGCAGTTCTTTCAAGTCAGCTCTAACCACTTGATCGGCGTCGACAAAAATTATTTTTTTAACATCGAGGGGAAAAAGCACGTCTAGAAATAGGATTTTGTAACCCCAGATGATTCTCTGCTTTTCGGTTTGTTGGTGGAGCCATCTGGGCCATTTATACTGGACTAATTCGTATTCAAAACCGTACTCTTTGGCCATATATGGAAGGAAGTCCTACAATTCATTAATAAAAAAATGCACAAAACTGGGGATTTTGGACAAACTTTGATCTGTGGGGAGAGATAATTTTTCAAGAACCAGAATTTCACAGGGGTCTTGGTGTGCTTCAGTACTGACAACATCATAATTCGTAAAAATCGCTCGTAAAGGTGACCGGAAGCAACCGAGAATATGTTAAGTTTGTCGTCAGGTTCTTCTTCGTTTTTCGAGAACGAACTAAAATTAAAGTTGCAAAAAATTAATACGATAACCAGATGGCACTAATAAAAGCAAACAAAGCACACAGCTACAGAATTTTAAAACGCAAACATTGGTGCAATTTAATAATTATTCTTAGTTATTTATAAAATAGCACAAGAAAAAAATGTCACACAGAAGTTACGAATTAAAATTACTATACAAGTTACATCACAACCAAAAAACACTAAGACACTGAGTCTTTTCGTAAAAATTTCTCAAAATATAATTGCGGTTCTCGGTAAACAACGTACAAAAATGTTCAAAAAATTAAAAAGAATGCATTTTTTTAACTAATTTAGTGATTATTGGTTCCGTTTAAATAGAATTTCACAAATAGTTAAGCATCTAACAACAAAAATAACTTAATTTTCGATCAAATTCGGAGATATTGTAAATAATTAGTGACGAAATTTGAAAAAATAATTGAGTATCTTACTGAAAAAGTAGGAAACAGCTATTTCGATCCATTTCGGTATTTTATGAGCCTATTTTTCACACAATATTACAAAATAGTTGCACAAACATTACAGTAGATATTTGCAGCTTATTTTTCAGAAATTTCGTGAAAAATTTTTATTTCTAACTGAAAAATCTGGTAAAAGGCTAGAAAAACTACGTCAGTTGGACAAAAATTAAGTTAACAAATTAGACATATTTTAGTTCGAGATTAAACAAAAATTTATTCAGATTTTGGCCAAGTTAACAGTAAATTGATTTTTTTTTAATATTTTACAATAACTAGAAAATTTTAGTTTATAAAAGGCAATGGAAGGCTGCTAATTTGTGTGAATAATGAAAAAAAAAGTTAAAGTTTTTTCACGAAAGAATCACTTTCGACACAATTTAATAACAACTTTTTGGGCCCAAAAAATTGCGATTTTACATCAAACACGCTCGAAAAAAGTTAAAATCAAATTGCTACAGAATCAAGCACAAATTTTTTAACAAAACACACTCAACAAAACCGATAATTACCTTGTAACAGTTCTGATCGCATGCGAATATAGACTACCATGCAAATACCCATTTTAATTGAATAGAACACAAAAATGAACAAAACCTACCTTGTAATGGAATTCCAAATACCCGAATTCGGCTCATCTTCGGATAACAAATCCATGTTGAACTTATCAGGTTTTTTCTGCACTCGCAATTTAACAATATGTGATCTCAGAGTGCTTATAAGTACTTTAATATCGGAAGAATTTGCAGGAGTATCACTTCCGTCATGACTAAAATTTTAGTTTTTTCCTGTGTTTTCCACAACAAACTAAGACCAACCTGACAATATCGTAAATTTCGGCGCTCCTGCCTTGACGCAGCCTCAAAATCCAAGCACCTGGATTGGCCTTCAACTGGAAATAGCCCAAATTTGCCATAACTATCGTGTCAACAATGACAGGTTGACGTTCCGTCCCGAGAGTTATCTGAAGGCCTCTTGGGGGACTCCCAGTGGTTGCTTCAAAGCAGTGGCCCTCAAGTAACAAATACTCCAACTCGTATTCGCTACATTATAATTTTTTATTCATAAATCGTACAAAAAACGGAAAATACCTGTGAACGTTGCTATCAACATCCTCAAGCCTGATATTATCAAGATCGTAAACCGACCGCACAACCTCCACCAGCCAATTTTCAGGCACGTGATAATTCTGGGTGAGCAGTGGCGAAGTTGGCATGTTATTAAACCGAGCGATGGGACCGGCAGTTTGTTTGCCATCTTCCGTAAATTGGATCTCAGGTTCCAAAACAAATCGATAAAAACTAAAAATCGGCGTTATGACAAAATCAAAATTTATCGAACTGAAACCTTTTAACCGGCATATCGCTGTTTTTCTCCACACTATTCAAAAACACGCGAATATTCACATTGAGCACCTCTTGGAGCACCTGCAAAATGGGGCCCAACTTCTGGGCCCCGCGTGACACCGGGTCCACAACAGCCACGATGTCAAAAGCGACTTTATCAGACTGAGACGCTGGGATTTTTAGTACTGAATGTTCATCACCAGTGAACTGAATCTCGAATCGGGTGCGAGACTGAGGCCTTGACACCAACAGCGAAATGACTTTAAGTAGCGAATTGCTTGAAAGTTCTACAAAATATAGTAAGGCAAACGAACGCAGCAAATGAGTGACCGCAAACCCTCTTCCTCATCCGCCGACTTTTCAATCGCTTTTTGGATTTTTTCCAAATAGGTGGCAGAACTGAACCGTTCCAATAAGCCAAAATCCTGAACTGTGAAACTTTCATCGACTTCAAAGGGCCCCAAAAGCCGCCCGTTGGCGACTAGAGCCCTCTCGCCCGCGTTTAAATTCAAAACACGTCTGCTGTAAACCCTCAACATTTTCAAATTGAGCTCGTGGTTGTTGACTTGACCCGAAAGTTCGGGCTAAAAATCCACGTTACTAACACGCACAATCAACCATCAAGCGAAACAAACCGGGAATTTTATGTGCCCTCCATGTTCCAACTCCTCAGCGGCCTTATCATCGCGTAAAAGTGTTAGAACATAATCGAGTGCTTTCTCCGGTGATAATTCACTCAAAGCGGTCAAGACGAGCTTCGAAATCATGTTTTTCATCGAACTATCAACGTTTGGAATAAAAGTGACTCGGACATGATTTTCCGATTTCTAAACGCAGTTTTTGTTATTAATCGAGCTAGTTTAACCAAACCTTACCGCATGTTCTAGTGCTGCCAACAACAGCTGTCGCGCCTCCAAATATTTCAAATCTCCAACAACCCAATAGGTCATCGTGTGTTCTTGTTTGCCCTTTTTCGGCGAAAAGAAATACTTGAAATTATCGATGGCAGTAGCCGTCATGTCCCTCGGTGATAATTTGGCTAAATCTTCAACATTCATGCTAGTGGTTGCCGTTCCAGTCATATCCAAGTATAAAGATTGGTCCTTGTTGAGAATTCGTTCGTTTAGACGAGGCATTACGTTAGGTTGGGTCATTAAATATTCAACAACATCGTCAGTGTCTGATAATTTTCCCCGATATACTGCTTTCTGCAATAGTGAGGTTTGCGACATGACTTCCTGAAGGACGGCTTCTTCGAAATCGTCAATGTTTAAGCTGCTGCTAGGGAGAGGTATTCCGTTGAGGAGGGCTTGAGGAAGGACTCTTTGACCCGTTCTTTGGATGAAATCGATGGATAATTGGCGACCGAAGTCATAGTCGGAATCTTCACCAAGAATGTCGAGGTAATCGTCACCGAATTGCGCTTTTAATTCCTTTTTTACGTCGTCGACTTTGACTTCTTCAGACGCTGAGCCTAACACCTAATAAACCGAAAATTATTTTTTCAGTTGTTTACTGTTTTTCTTTTTTATTTGATTTGATTTAAGAAAAAAAGTTGTGACTTGTTCGTTTAATGTATTAGTTTATGTATCTCACAGATTATATTTTTTTGTTGGCGACGTATCACCTTACACAATTATCGTTATGCCGTTTAATTTTATTCAGTTTGTTAGTGACCGTTGTCGCGAATGGACGCCTCATAAATAAAATCAGAATCTTACGGGTTAAAAGTTTCAAATTCATTGACTAGTGCCTGTTGATCGCGGTTAGTGAGTGCTTTTGAAATTCATTTCCAGAGAGAAAAGAGGAAAACAATCTGGATTAAAGGGTTAGTCTGCAATACTTTCTTTTAGAGAAATTAAATTATGTTTGCAATATTTTTAAACAGTTTAATTAATGGCACATTGTTATAATTTCGTTGTTTTTTTATTTCAGTAGGTCCGTTTAAGATGATGCGATGGGAAGAAGAAGATACCATAAAGATAAGTGCCTTTTAATTTCTTTCTATTTATTGCCAATTTTTGTATCATATTTTGCTTTTATTTCACAAACCAATGACTGACAATACTTATTAATAATAATTATTATTAAGAACCACCTGAAGCATGGAGCTTCAAGATTCAAAAATATTTGTACATTTCGTCTTTTATTTTATTTTTATTTTCTAATCTTTAATTTGAACAAACAGACCAATAGACCGAACTACAAAATAAATCTTCCGATATAATGTACTGCAAACAAAGAATTGAATCGTTTTTAACAACATTAAAAGAATACAAAAATAATAAAAATTATTTTAACAACATACAGCTTCTACAAAGTGGTCTTTTCCTGCACAAAACCTTAAAATGAGAAGTCTAAATGCAAAACTCTTTCTGCTCTGAGATATTTGCGAAAAACTATTTTGAAAAGTTGTAATAACATTTAAATGGCATTTTTAAGTGGCTTTACGTGTAAAAATTGATTAATAGTTCATGAGTGAAATAGGACTTTAGCTTTACAAAAAGCAAAGTTAAAACATTTTTAATTCAGTAATAAATGATGTAAAAAAATTCAATACACCGAACAGTGAGTGTACTAAACTCAAAACTTTTGTACAGTTTAATGTATGAAAAAATTAATTTTACAAAAAAAAAACAAAATAATCGTGAAATTGCTATTTGAATTCCATTTTTTGCCATTTTTGGAATTTTTGGCATTTAGACGACTCAATTAATGTGTCCGTAATTTCCTCAGTAAAAGCGTTTTTAAACAAACTTTAAAATGCTTGGTTTTAAGACTGTTATGTAGTTCATTTCGAGTCACAAAAAAAAGAATTTTCATGTTACTTCTCAAAAAGCAGTAATTTATATTTGTTATACATGTTTTTCATTATTTTTTATAGTTATTTAACTTGTTCAATACAAGTATATTTTGTAACAATTTGTATTTTTATTTGCAACTTATTTTCGTTGCTTCTTACCGAGCCAGATTATTTATAAAATTAGCAGAAACCTACCGTTTTAACAAAGCTTAGGGCCGCCAATGGACTTTTCTTCTGCACCACGTAATTAAACGCACACTGCATTGCAACTCCCGCATCCTGAAGTCCCGTCAGCTTCGTTGAGGCATCAACTGCAAAAACAATTCCGACTCGTAACGGCGCCGTATGAACCACAAACGACTCTAAAAGTTTAACCAGATCCCTCGATTTTGGTTCAGTCGGATCAATAATCAAAATCAAATTAAACAAATTCTTCCTAACTTGTCGAATCATCCCTGGAAACGTCGGCCTCAACAAATCCATAACACTCGACGACCATCTACTGTATTTCGCTTCGGTTTCAATATCGTTGATCCAATTAACAGCACTGTCTCTTATATCAATCGCAAACTCCTGACCACTACTCCCATCGCTAAAATCGAGCGCTAAAAGGGACGACAAACGTTTGTTTCCAACACCGATTTTTTGTAGCCCTTCCATGGTGCGCAATTCTTGTCGCAAAACATCAAGAATACCATAAATATCGACCAAATCAACGTCGTAAAACATTCCATTGATGAAAAGTGCAGTGTCGGAAGGTTGCAAGTTTAGAGTTGAAGCGAAAATGTCCGAGTTCAGCTTCATTTCTTTTTTCAATTCGGGATTTACGACGGTTTTTACCAAACCTTTGGCTTGCATTGGGAAATTCTGAGCAATGTTTGTGAACACTTTCAATGCCTCGTCCTTGGGGGCACTCATAATACGCTCGGCAGCTTGGAGACTCAGCTCCTGAAACTGCCACACTTTAAGAGGCGCCATCTCATTGGAAGACTCCTCAAGGTGCTGGCGCAACTTATCTAAGTCTTTTTTATGATCAGGGAACAACGTCCTGAAATTTTTAGTTATTTTTTTACAACAAAACTAACAATTAATTACTTCAGTTTCTTAAAATTAAATCCCTCAATTTCGATTTCCTCCTCTTCTTGTGACGATTCTTCAGAAGACGGATCGTCGTGAAGCTCAGCATCATCTTGCACTTTATATTCGGTTGATTTCATCTGTAATTCAACTCCGAAACCTGACAATCTCAATTTTTTATCAGCCGGTGTCTAAAACAACAAATTAATATTTTTTTGTAAATGATTGTAAGCCAAAACCTGGACGTAGTGTCTGACAACATAATCAATGTTTCCTTCTTCGGCTTCCTGTTTCAAAACATTGTGGAAATCTGCGAATTCTTTTGTGCCAAGCTCTGCGTATAAAATAGCTACTTTTGATCGGTTTTCAGAGCCTGGATAATGCGTGTCGACATTAAAAATATCGACTTTCTTTTGCTCATTATACTAAAAACAAAATTACAAATCGCTGTTTTACGAATGAATCAGAAACAAACATTTGCAATCAACGACTGGACTTTGCTAGAATCACATGTGATTATACCCCCAATATCCACGGCAGCAGCACAGCTTGGCAATTCCCTCTCTGTGGCAATTTGTCGAAACATTTGTACTTTAGGTGAATAAATGTGTAAAGAAAGCCCCAGTTTTAATACTGACAGTTCTGACGTGGTAACTAATTTAGAAGCATGGTCCATCATTATGTTATACTTTACTCTATCATTTTCTACAAGAAATAATAAAAATTTTGTTCAGAATTGTTCAATTGTTGTTACCTAAAGTGGCTAATGGAGGGTTTAGGCTAGAGATAGAGTTGACAAAACTCCAGAAAAAGTCGCTACTTTCATCCCTCAAATATTCCACAACTTCTAGTACTAAGGGAGTTGTTTCCCATTTGGCTTCAAGTAGAGTTGTCACAGACTTTGATTTTTTAACTTTGCAACCCCCGAAAATAAATAATTGTAAAACCACGAAGACTACACCTCGCCACCGCATCCTAAAAGTCGATATCCACATTCATTCGCATGAAAACATGTATTATTTAATTAATAATTCAAGTGTCGGTGTTATTGTAACCTAACTTTTTACTACCTTGATAACTTCGATCCTTAAGGCTTACTATCACACAATAATTGACTGGCACTCACTTCAGCTTATAACTTAGACGAAAATATGACCAATTTTAAGTAACTCATTTGTGATAATTCGTATTTTAATTAAAAACTTTAAGCTGCAACCACTACTTGTCAAACACGCAAAATCACCGTCAAACGTCAAAAATCGACCAATCGGAAGCAGCCAACGCTGTTTTGGGACGATATGCGTAGTTGGCAAAATTTTGAATTCTCAAAAAAATTATAATAAAGAGAAAATACACACTCCCCCGCATTCTGTAGTATCTTTGCCAAGTGTTATGTAACGTAAAAGTGTTTTTTTTTGCATTGTGGATCAGATTTAACCAAAAGTAACATTTTTGCAGTTTGAATTTTTATCATTTATCTGATGAAGAATTACTCGAATTAAATAAGTTACGATTAGAGAAAATGAATAAACTGTAATTTACCTCCACTTAAAATATGAGAATAAAATTGTGGTTGATCTTATTTAATATATTTATTATATTTAAAAATGAAGGTAAAAAACAGGTTTCTATTGACCAAAAATTTCAAGAAAAACTTTGTTGAGTAACTCAAAATAATTTGAAAAGTATAGTATGTAGTACTTAGTATATTTATTATCAAAATAAAATCGTCGAAATCGTCCGTAAAAGAGCTGTAACAATCCACAAAGTTCAAAAGTGTAATGTTGGTTGCATATTTAAAAAAATATACCATTCAAAAGGTAAAATTGATTTATAAAAACAAAATTTTTATAATTTATTGAAATCCTGTTACATTACTTTTAATAAAATATACCATAGTAAAGCGCTAAAAACGGGAAAATCCCATCGACTGTGTTTACAGCAATATAAGGAAGTGATAATAGCTCTAGATCTAGAACATTTGTTACAATTTAATTTGTTATAGTTTAAAAACAATATATCTAACTTGATATCTATAAAACGGTTTACAAATATATTTTCCCCAAAATAAATTATTTACTGTTTAAAAAGAATGTTTTGTTGTGTCAATTTGGTTAACCCACTTCATCGCTCCTAATTTACTTTTTAAACTTCACAAGCCCCTCCTGCGGTTACATTAACAGTTCCCCTAACGTCAGTCACTTGGTTGCTGTCGATTTCTCCCATCTTAAAATATTTCGGTTAAATAAGTCGATTGCTAAGAATTTAATATTACCTGACTATCGTGCTTCCTGCTTTGCTCATAATACTGCAATTTTCCTTCAGTATATGATCTATAATTACACTCTATACTGGACAAAATTAATGGGGTGGTTTCGGAGGAATCACTATCACTAGGTATACCCCTCCAAGATCCACTAATACCACTATCAGAAACGCAGTCCTGATCTTTACAGTTGCTATTTTTGAAAACGAAAAATAAAAATGTTATCACAGCCTAAAAATCCAACTAGAGCTTCAATACAACATATTTTGCATAGTACGAACCAAACCAAACGTCATACTGGCCATTATTGTGGAAGTTATGGGGAATCCATAGTGTTGTAAGAGAAAACCTCCTAAGGAGGGACCTACAACCTCCCCCAGAGAGTAAACACAAGACCAAACTCCAGCGATGACACTGTAAGTCGAAAGAGTGTCGCCACAACCGCTACTTCTAAATAAAAAATAAAAATTTTAACTGTTGGTTGTGTGACCCTTTTCACTTACATGGCACTACTGAGGAGTCCTTGAAATGTTGGTAATAGTGCTAAAGCTACCGAGATTCCGAGTATTGATAGGGCTACTAAATTTAGCCACAGAGTGCTAAAATAACAAATTATCTTGTATTTACTTCACTTTTTTATAATGAGAACACACCTCTTAAGAAATGGAATATAGGGACATGGGCCTAGCAATAGTAGCCCAATGGTGCACATGAACAACCCAACAACCATCATGGACCAATGGTTATTGACTTTATCGGCAAGCCATCCCCATGCTGGACTTGAAACACCATAAAGTCCCGAAAATAGCAAAAAAATCAACCCTATTTTTTCCGGAGTCAGATTAAACTGCCTCAAATGAGGTTCTAAGGTTGGGTCGAGGAAAGCCCAAGAGCTGGACACAATTACAACCACCAACCCTGTTATTACGACAGTTGGCACCCGAATCAGTCTACAGATCGATGGTGGTCTATTTGAGACATTACAATCTAGTAAAATAAAATTCAGATAAGTGGAAACGAAATTTTTTTATTTTACCTTCGATCTTTGGCAACATCCATAAATTTAATGGGACAAAAAGTACCATCACAATTCCTAAAACGAAAAATGGCATACTAAAACCGCCTAACTGTCTAGAAGTGAATGATACAGATAAATTCTTAAATGATTTGTTTTTAAAATACATACCGAATAAAGGACGCCTCCTAACGCCGGGCCTGTGCTCATTCCCAGGCCTACAAAAGTCTCCAAAATGCCCTACAATTTATTGTTTTATTTAGTGTCACCTTAAGTAAAAAATTGTAACTAATACCAGAACAGATCCAATATTTTGCGGAAAAGTGTTGACTACAAAGACGTAACTTGCCGTCGAAAAGGCACTAGCACCAAGGGCCTCAAACCCCCTAATTACGATACAACACGTCGTAAAGAGTGTATAGTTTTTCACATATTCAAGAGTTCTAAAAAGTTGTAATTACGTTTGACCAAATTAATTTTTTTGCTTACGCAAAGAGTAAATTGCAAATGCCTGCCATAAGCATCCCAGATAAAAAGAGTCCTTTTGCACCAAATTTCGGAAGCTTTGAATTGATGAAATGTATTCCGACTTATCAAACTGTTGGTACTTACAATTTTTCCGAAAATTGGTGAGGTCAGAAACATGACTAACGCATAGAAGCTAAAAATAAACCCTGACACCGTATCCGATAATCCCTTTTCTGCCGCCTCCCGTGGGAAAAACGGTGCCATGATGGACATCGAGCAAAAACTGATAAAATCGACTAAAGCTAAAGAAGTTAACGTGAGTTTTTGTTTTCGAGTAAAACTTTTGAAAGTTGATCTTTCCAGTCGTGAGTTCGTCCTTGAAACCACTTTTCAGACCAAAAATTTTCGGCAATTTTTGTACCTTAATAATCGCTCCTTGATTCGATGGATTTCCCCCGGGGAGTAATTATCGGGGAAAATGTTGGACAAGGATTTGCTCCGGGGGCGATTACCATCGGTGGACGAGGAAATGTTGAAGCTGCTTCTACTAGAATCGGGGCTTTCTGGCGATGGCAGGTCACTGTACTTCATTTTCGACTATTTTTCTCACGGAGATTGGAGGAAATAAGGCTAACGCGTGGCCACTGATTTATACCTAATTTGATAATTTTACTGATATCGCTGATAGAACAAATATCTTATTTATTCTGTTTTGACTGACTTGGCTTTGAGCATTATTCGAAACGTAAACAAACTAGAGAACTGTCGTAATTCAGGATCACTGATAAACTATCTCGATGGAAAAATATTGGTTTAACAACATACTTAGTCTATTGCTTTTGGCAGCAAAAATGGTAAAACCGTTGATGATGCGCTGTCTTCTACTTTCTCACACCACGTACCAATAATATCTTATTGCACAACACTTCGAAAAATCTACAATAACGGTTGGGCACCAAATTACCAGCCACAGGCAGTACAACTCGTGCGACCTTTAAAACAACTACAAAAAAGGATAGAGAAACAACAGATATGATATGATTCACCGATTTTATTTAAAATGAATAGTCACATTAAATTTACAACAAATATTCCGTTTATTCCGTTTACAATAGAAAAAAAGTGTGCAGAGGAAACCTACCAAAATGTTCAAAGTCGCTATCATCCAGCAAACCACCCAAAAATCGTATTTTTGGTAAACGAGGATTCCAACAGCCGGTCCCAAAATTTCGCCCAAAGAAAACATAAACGTCCAAGTTGAAATAACGTAACTGTGCGTTGTCACATTGTTTTCGTATCCGTTCTCGCTGAAATTGCAAACATTCATGCTCATAATTGTTATTAAAAATAACAACAAATGCAAAAAACAGCCTTGACTTTAGTACTCATAAATGAATTTACGGGGTTTCATTTGTAGTGAAACAAGGTGATTTCAAAAATAACTAAAAAAATTCAAAAACTTTTTTTTGCTTTTTTACTTACAAAGCTGCTGTAGTCAGACATCGGAAGGTCGGAGCTAAAGACATGGCCATACACACACCCAACATACACACATTTATCAGTTTGAAATATTTACTACAAAAATTTCATTACTTATTTGCGACATCATTTTTTGCTTTCTTACTCAAAGTCACTACAAACTAAATCTAATTCCAACAAAATTATTGCGAGTCCAGTTAAATAAAGTCCTAACGGCATTATCCACTCAAACCTGGCCAGTTTTTCGGTCAAATAGTTCCAAGCAGGAGTCGAAAATGCAAATGCTGCTGCGATAAAAAGATAAACATAGTCACTTTTTCGAAACGGAAGTAACTAAAATTGGGCTTATAGCAATTTTCCCGAAAGAATAATTAAAAGTTACATTAGTTAAGTATTCCCCCAACGATGGATCTAACGCACTAGTCGTCAAAGAAACAGTTAACACGACGCAAGAAGTGACGATAATTGCGGGAATTTGCATAAAGTTGGTCAAAGATTGGTACTGTTTTGACGTATCTGTGAAAAAGAACTGAGTTTTTTCAAATTGTTGTTCTTTGGACATTACTTATTACTTCATCCAAAACACACCGCCCGACCAAAGCCAGGAAAATTGTGAAAATCCCTACAAAATAAAACGGAAGTCCTGATTCTTTAAACTGAAATTAATCGATTATTTTGAGTTAATATTTTTATTATTTACAGTAAAAAATAAGTCTCCCACAGGTGGTCCGATAGTTGTCCCGATTTCCACTGCACATTCCAGAAATCCCTGCCAATTTCAATACAATTATTTAAGATTCTGATTAGTGATAAACCATCAGTTACTCGAATTATTCCAGCATGGTCGCAGAATGATCTAAAAATGAGCACGTATCCTGAAATAAAATAAGCACAAGCTCCTGCTTCTTCAATTCCTCGTAGAATGTAAGCCAGACATGTGAAAAATGTTTCATCCGTGACGTAATAATACAAAACACTGAAAAAACCTGAATGTTGCCTCATTTATTAAAAATAAACTTACCCAAAGAGGATGGATCCTGTCCGAGAGAGTACAACAGCCCCAACGAACAAATCCCTTTGTCTGTATTTCGGAATCTAAAATATTCTTTGAAATTTAATTTCATTGTATACATCTACTAATCAAGCTTAAGTTACAATTAAGCCCAAGAAAAGTGAAGACGTGATGGTGACCAACGCTGAGAAGTTTACAGGAAGTTCGAATATGTACAGATCAGCACCTATTTGGGTCATCTCTTTGGAGAGGAAAAGCGATAAGACATTGATCGAACAAAAACTCATTAAATCAATAATTGCAATAATTGCCAAACCTAGTCCTTGTTTTGTCACCAACCTAAAACAGTTTCTCGGTGATATAATTTTTACAGGTATTTGTTAAACTTACATGTTGGTGAAGTTACGCAAGCGAATTGTGTTGATTTTTTGGCTAATCGTTCCCCTATTGATTGATTACATTTTGCAAGATTACCTGTGTAAATAATAAGCCAATGACAATATTTTATGTTAGTTTTGAGAATTTTTACGCTTTATATAATAATTGAGGTATAACTGATGTATCACTTCCTTTCATGAGAAGGAAAATACATCTATTGTAATCCTGTTTCAAAATTGCATAAATGCAATTTTTAATAATAGTGAGGTAAGTGCATAGGAAGTTATAATATGTTATGTCAGTATGTAATTTAAACAGAAATCCGTGTTTCCCTATTTTTTGTCACGAGGCGCTGCTTAAACCTGTTAATTTCCCCTCGGAAAAAAAACTGAAAATTTGTTTATGTTCATGGCAAATCTATGCAAAACTTTATTTATAATTTTTTACATTTATGCCAAAACTATTTAGCAGTAAATACTACATACAACTGATGTTCACTCACAATATTCCCATTTTTTTAATAAATATTTTATATTCTATTGCGCCCATAATGCCTTTGACAAAGTTTTTGATAAAATTGATAAATTATGTTTCTTATTTTATTGGGAGAAATAATAATCAGTCCTAGAACTGGTTTACAGAACATTTTAATTGCAATTAAATTTTAGTCGCGACTTAACATTTGTCAGTGCATTTTAAATGGCAACTTAATTCGAATTAGTTTAATTCTGAATTAAATCTTTTCTGTAAACCGGCCTTTAATTTTTGTAACAAAAAACCTAACTCATTAATTTGCTAAAAATTTTGTGAAAACAATTGTTGGCAAAGTTTCTTCAGAATTGTTGAATAACTACTTTCCTCTTTTTTTTAAACTGTAGTTATCTATTTCTTGTTTAAAATAAAATAAAGCTTAGTGTGGAAAAAGAAAAAAAATGCCACATTTATTAGAATTTTTTTATGCAAATAGTTTTCATTACTCAATCAATGCCATTATTAATTTTGCAAAATAATTTAGAACTTGACACTTATCCATATATCTTTTTTAAATTTTCTAATGTATTACCTAGATAGGTTGCAAACGGTTGGGAAATTTTAAAAAGCTACGTAGACTTATCTTATTGATATATGTAAACTGTTTAAAAATTATCAGAAAGATACTATAAATAATTGCTTCCAACAGCAGCTGTGAAAAATTACGACACCATCATCAAATATCAAAAAGGCTGTTTATCATACTTTTTAGAAAAATCAGGACACTGAAACTTGGATTTGAATGTTTAGTTCATTTCTTCAATAATTATATTGTTAGTTTTAAAAACACAAAGAGTTTTGACCTACCTTTCAAGTGAGAATTTGTTTTGCTTTTTGCATGAAAGTTTGATTCGTACTACTGATACATTTGCTGCGACTTCAATTTTATGAAATAACAACAGATAATAAACCAGTGAGTTATGGATATACAAAAAAAAAGGAAAAATACCTACCATAAGTCTGTTTTTATTATAAATAATATAATACCTATTAAATCAAACACGTAGTTGTAAAAGCAATAGAAGAACACTATTTCTTGTTCATTTTTTAATTAAATCGTTATAAGAGAAACTGTATTTATTTGGGTGCAATTTGCTAAAAGTAGGTTTTCGAAAAAAAAACTAGTACAACTTTACATAATCTTTTATTTATTTACTTTTGTAAAATTAGGTAAATGACACTGTTATTAAATGAGTAACTTTTTTTTTTTCATAACTGCACACTTTCGACTCGAAAAACGTGCGTGATGTGTACAAGATGGAAATAAATACGTTGTACTATTTCAGCTTGGCAATCCATTTTCCATTTTCACCATTTTCCAGTATTGTCCCTAAAATAATTTCAGCATTTTTTTGTCTATATTTCTGGAAACCAGCTTGATCGATAAATATGTTTCGATCCTTATTAGACTTCCGCCTGAGTAGAAAATACATCGTTCCCAAAATCGCCATTATTAAATTCAGCAACGAAAAAACTGTCGATGTTAGCGAAAATCCGTAATTTTGGAGAAGAGTTCCCCCTATTATAGGTCCGAGAACTTCACCCAGGGAATATACACAGGACCACAGGCCGGCAATTACGCTGTGAGTCCCCAAATTGTCTTCAAAACCTCCAACACTATTGAAAAAATTATTAAATAGAATTTAAAAAAATGCAAACATTTTACAGGGCGCTGTCCAAGATTGCTTGATACGTGGGCATCAAAGCCATTGCCACTGACACCCCCAAAGTTGATAAAGCCACAATGTTGAGCCATATTGAACTAGAAATCGATATGAAATAATGTGCAAAAATTTAAATTGGTTTTTACTCTTCAAGAAATGACAAAATCGGCGACGGGCCCAAAAGTAGTAAACTGATAGAGTTACAAAAGAGACCACAAGTCATTAGCCACCAATAATTATCGAGTCTGTCAGTCACCCACCCCCATGCAGGGCTGAAAATCCCATACATTGCCGACAAAAGCAGGAAAATAAGCCCAATATTTCCTGGACTTAACTTGAACTGAAATAAATCGTAAAAATCCTGCTCCTCGCCAGAAAATTTTACCTTTCGCAAATGCGGTTCTAAAGTCGGGTCCAGGAAACTCCAAGTCATAGCAATGACCGTAATAATAAAACATGTCACTATCACAGGAGTTAGTCTCAAGAGTTTGGTAAAGGAGCCGCTCTTTGTCTCCACAGCACATCCTGCAAACATCCACTAATAACAAAAGCAAACAAAAACAATTATTCTAACTGCACATCTTCCATTTACTTAATTTAAGTAATTTGCCGGTACCGTTTCACAAAGAAATTTACAATTCAACCTTGAATTTGGAACAGCAAATGTTGCACTTATTTTTATTGTAAGGTTACTCACTTTCTGACGATGGTAACAAATAAACATTCAGTGGTGCTATCAGGATTATAATTAAACCAATTACGTAGAATGGTAGACCGAAACCTCCGATCTTCCTAGAGAAAAAAATTCATTACAAAAAAATTACTTTAAAGTGGTTGACAAAACTACCGCAAAAAGTAGGCCTCCAAGGGCCGGGCCCACACTCATTCCCAAGCCGACAAATGTCTCCAAAAGGCCCTAAATAACAAAACTCAATTTCCAAATAGAAGCTAGTAGAGAAACATACCCTTACGGCTCCAGCATTGTCGGGAAAAATATTTACAATAATAACGTAACTAGCAGTGGAGTAAGCGCTAGCTCCCAAAGCCTCCAAACCTCTTATCAGAAACGAAAACGTCGTAAATAGTGCATAATTATCTATGATGTGTAATGTTCTAAAATAAAAAATGTAAGACAGTAAAGTGGACAAATTGGTAATTTACCCAAAAACTAAACTACAAATTCCTGAAATTAATACTCCTCCGGTAAACAGGCATTTCAACCCTATTTTAGGTAACTAGAAAAATGCGTTACTTTCACCGCCTCCACTTTCAAAAAACTTACAATTTTACCAAATACTGGTGAAGACAAAAATACAACAAGTGCGTAAAACCCGAAAACAAACCCTGCCATTGATTCCGACATGCCTTTAGTCGCTGCTTCTTGAGGGTAGAAAGGCGCCATAATTGACATCGAGCAAAAACTCATAAAATCCACTGTTGCTAGCATTACTAAAGCCACCTTTTGTTTGCAGGTGAATTTCTTGTGTTTCCTGTCGAAAAAAATAATAATTCGCCCTGCAATCATTTACGCAACTTCTATTCAATGCCATTTCATTGTTGGGCAATTTCTGAGTGTCTCCTGATTTAGATCACTTAGACAATTTGGTCACAATGTGAAGCTACATTGTGCTAATAATGACTGCTTTAAGACGATTTATTAATTTTCTACTGAATCGGAATAAAATCCGGTTAATCCGGGTATTAAATTGCTTGTTTGTGGTCTATTAAAAGCAGAGATTGTAAAGTGTGTAATTAAGCGAACTATTATTAAATATAAAATATTCTCAAAGTGACTTCATAAGCCGAGTTAAAGGTTCCAAAATTTGGCTGGCGATAATAGTGTAAGATAAATACCGAGAATAGTTAATTTGAATACTAATGATAAAGTTCATGATAATCGGGATAAAGGTCAAGCTAGTATCAGTCGCAGCCAGATTAAATAATAAAGAAAAAATTGGAGTGTAATTCAAATTTTTTTTTTGCAGTTATATAATAACTTACTTATCTTTAGTGTCTTCTGGCTCTTTGTGTTCATTTTTGATCTCAACGGTTTCAGAAATCGTAACAGGGCTCTTTTCTTTACTCATTTTAAATTTTGCTAGAGACACTTAAATCCAATGAAAAAACAGTCTTTTGCACTTGTATTAACTTGTAATTTTCACAGTCATAACTCATAAACTTCACTGTTCTATTTCCATTTACTATCATTGTAGGAACACACTCTGCTTTACTCGAGTCGAGAAAAAGTGAAGCTTTGAATGAATCAGTAAGAGTGCGAGACCTCCGCAACTCTTTGCTCAGCACTAACAGAACTGTCTGCTTGGCATTCTTGTTTATAATCATTCAGGACATATTTGTTTTTATTAATTTGTTTGCTTTTGAAAACTTTGGCAAAGTTTTGCCTTGTGCAAATATAAAAGTAGTTTTCGTAAACGGTTCCGAAATTTTATATTTGGTTTAACACCTGATTTGTCCTTACTACAAGGATGTCAATGGTCAACAATGCGTTATTTTACGCAGAATTATTTCCTGTCGTGGGTTAAACAAATAATTGGCAGGTTTTAATTAATTTTAATAAGTTTTGTTTAATGTTCTTATTGAAACCCACACATATCTCCATTAGGCGCTGTAATGCAGCCAATTCAAGAATAAAAATTCTGTTACTATTATACAACGTTTACAGTAGTTAAGGCTATTGTCCAAAAATTGCAAGCTAATCGTGATTCCTGTCCGTTAAATTGGCAAATTTGCAAAGGAAGTGAGCATTTGCGCCGTCTACGTCTAGTTAAAAAATAAGCTTTTGCACATCAGTTAAAAAATGTTTTTTAGTTTATCATCATCCATCTGTAAACCACACTTGTGTTTTTGATCGTATTATTGAGTATCTAAACGTTTCCACGATCAACATGTTAGTCAACAAAGGAACAAATGCGTTGTACATTATTTTAGATAAAGAATTAATCGTCTAAAGAAAAACAAACACACAGTAATAATTAAATTACTCACAAAATAAATTTGAACACAGATTTGAATTACGTTGATTTAAGTAATTAATACCTTTTCTTTTTGCGGTTGCTAAAGTACCAATCGGCGACACTATCACAGGCACACATTTGATCAAACATTTAGAATAAAACAGTGATAAATAAATTGTCGACGGGAAGGTGAGATGATAATGGGTACATTTGATAGGAAATCGTTCAATCATAAATGATATTTCATTAATTTCTCTTACAAAATCCGAGATGTCAGTTTAAAATTAATCAGATAAGTACTTCGATTTCTCAAATTTCTGATTTTTAATCACTTTTTTGAAACCGCCTTATTACCTTCTTAAATTACTAAATAAAAATTTTATTTTTTAGTTGAACATTTTGACATTGGACATGATCACTGTTTATGCATGGTTTATGTCACTGACTAAGCATTAAAGTGATTTTTTGAAAAAGCAATCTAAAATCATCGATCATTCGGAATTATAAACATGATGATTTTCGTCCGCAAAAATTTCCGGAGGGAATGTCTTTTACTCTCTTCTGTTGCCGAGTTTCAAAGTAATCTGATAAACAACAACAAAGATATTAAAAAAAACTTATTATTAATCAATACTGTGCCGCATAATTTTATTATCCGATATAAACAATGTTTTTAAACTTAATAAAAGCACAATTAAAAAAATTATGCGATCCATAAAAGCAATAAATCACAGAGTTAAGCCATTTGTAATCAAACTAATTTATAATGTGCACTAATCCTTGTTAATCCACCTGTTCGTAAAGCTTAATCTCAGAGGTATAACACATCTGTTAATAATCATAAAATATTATACATTAGACATATTATGGTCAGTTAAAAAATCATCGTAAAAATCTATTAAAAACATTTAGAAAAACGTAAAAAAACAGAAATTCAATAATAGGTACTCCTTCTTAGCTAAAAACAAACACTAATAACCAAAGTAAAAAGTATATATTTGAATAACATTTTTGTTAACCCCGGATTACACATCTCTTGCACAAAAGCAAGGGCAGCCCCAAGACTCAAGAAAATCTGGTGACATTTTGCCAATAACACGTTCAATGTTGTCGTACATTCATCAAATAAAATATTAAAATTAAAAATTCTTAAAGCACGAGCACTTAATTAATAATTACCTTAAGTAAATGCTCTAGTAACAATAGTTTTTAAATTTAAAATAAAGAAACTTACATAGACTTAGTTTTAAGACCCTTATAATATTTTATATATTGTTATAAATAATTCTTTATTGTTTCGGAGTACTATGTTCAAGGCAATATTCTATGTTTCTGTTCTTGTGGGTAAATTTTTGCTAAATAAACCACAATTAAAAATGCAAATAATTGTCAGTAACAATAAAAATTGCAACATATCTTTCGTTTAAAAATAAATAATAAATGAGGTATATAATAATTATGTAGATACTGTTTGAATGTCAACATATATTCTAATCAAACTCATAATTATAAGTAAAAAATAGTATGCACTCCCCAGTAGTTTTGGACAAAAGAAAACACAGTAGAACTCAAAATTTATTCAAAATTTTTAGCTAGACACATTTTCCTCCTTAAATTGTATAACAGTAACATCCTTCTGGACGTTATCACCGACTTTGAAATAAATATTTTCAATAACAGCGTCCCGATCGGCCTTCACCACATGTTCCATTTTCATAGCTATTAAGACAAAAAGCGAATCTCCTTTTTTCACTTGGTCTCCAGCACTGACCAAGACCTTGTCTATGACACCGGGCATTGGGGCAACAGCTCTGTTCAACGAACCTCCTGCCGAAGAATCATCTTCTTGAATTGTCACAAACGATGGCTTTTCTAAATTAAATTCAACTTTACCACTCTGTAAAATAAAGTTAGTTAGGGTTTACACGTAACGTAAAAATTACATCATCGAAAATTGCAATAACGTCGTCACCCCTGAAAACATTCACACTGGTGGTGATACCATCAATTGTGCTTTTTAGACTTTCTTTGTTAAATTCGCCCTGAACTACACTCCAGGTCTTTCCCTCATCGAGCGAAATGTGGTACGTGTTGTGGCCAATAAATTTTACTTTAACTAGTTTTTCTAAAATTTTTAAATCAATAATTACACTATTAAATAGTGAATTGGGAGGAAACCTTCATCCTTAAATTTCATTTTGACGTCGCGAATCAAGTTGTGGTTAATTCGGAACCCAGATTCAACCACAAATGGGTTAAATTGGTCATTTCGACCCATGGCATTTTTCATGTCTAATAACTCGTCTTTTAAAACCACGCTTAAAGCTGCTTGAGTGATTTGCGTTGGAGTTACGGTTTTATTTTTAAATAAACTATCATTGTTTTCTTTAATGAAATTAGTGTGAACGTTTCCGGAAATAAATTCCGGATGCCTTACAAGATCTAGAAGGAAATTAACGTTGGTTTCCAAACCTGCCACCTGCAAAAAACGATTGATTTTGCGCCAACTTTTAATTCATCACGTACGTTATACTGCAAGAGAAGGGATTGCATTTTTAGGAGACTTTCAGATCTGTTTTGGCCCCAAACGACCAGTTTGGCAATCATGGGGTCGTAATGAACCGACACTTCATCCCCTTCTCGAATGCCTAACAACATGTTTTAATTGTTTTATTCCTAAAAATTTTAAAAATCTACCAGTTTCAATCCTCATGTCATCCCGAACTTGGGGACTACTCAAATACGACAAAACACCAGCCCCTGGCAAAAAGCCCCCACTTGGGTCCTCCGCGTAAATTCGAGACTCAAACGCGTGGCCACTCAGTGTTATTTCCTCCTGAGTTAATGGCAACTTTTCACCTCGAGCGACTTTTATTTGCCATTCCACCAAATCGGTTCCTAAATCAAATACGAAGCCAAGGATAATTCCGAATTTAAACGAATATTTCCCATTTGTTTGAGACAAGCATTGCGCTATTATTTATTGGTAAAAAATTTGCATAATGGTTAACACGAGAGACCGCAAGCGGGAACTGAAAGTTTTCACTGAAACTACCATAAAACCTTATTAAAGAAGCATCTAATTAAAAATGTTTACGATGGAAAATCCAAAACCTTGTGCAAGTTTTTAGGAAGTAAAACTGCGTTTTATTTAACAATGTTTTGTCGAGCGGCGTTACCTGTAATCATCTCCGTTATCGGGTGTTCTACCTGCAATCGCGTATTCATTTCCATAAAATGAAAATTGTGACTTTTCCTGTCTAGAATAAATTCCACCGTCCCGGCCCCCACATACCCAACCGCTTTGGCAGCTCTTACGGCAGCAGCCCCCAGTTCAGCCCTCAATTCTTCGCTTATTCCCGGCTAAAAATTTCAATTTACAATCATAACACAAAATTTAAGAAGTACCGCTGGCGCTTCCTCTATAATTTTCTGATGCCTCCTCTGCACCGAACAATCCCGTTCGAACAAGTGAACAGCATTGCCATGCATATCTGCAAAAACCTGCACTTCCACGTGCCTCGGCTCTTGCACGAATTTCTCCAAAAGCACCACAGAATCGCCGAAAGCTTTCTGCGCCTCACTTTTGGCCGACTCCAAGGCTTCCTCAAATTCAGACTCCGTGAGAGCTATCCTCATTCCTTTGCCGCCACCACCTCTCACGGCTTTTATCATGACGGGAAATCCGATTTTCAGGGCTTCTGCTTTGAGCTTGGCCCTGTCTTGGTCTTCCCCGTGGTAACCCCCGATTATGGGAACCCCGGCTTTCGACATAATTTCCTTCGATTTGCTTTTGAAAAGTTAGTTGTGGGAGAATGGAAAGTGGAGAGTGTACCTTTTGATTCCCATGTCGCGAATCGCCGAAGCCGGAGGGCCCATGAAAATGATTTTGTTTTTTTCGCAATTTTCCGCAAATTCCACATTTTCGGAAAGGAAGCCGTAGCCTGGATGGATCGCCTGACAGCCGGATTTGTGCGCTACTTCTAAAATTTTGTCACCTCGGAGGTAACTTTGCGAGGCTTGGGGAGGGCCGATGTTATAGGCCTCATCTGCCTATTAAATACCCATAATTTGGTAGAATTATTTATTTAACAGAGCATTCGTCTAAACCGCACATTCAGATCCGAACGTATTATTTCGTAATGAAAAACACTGAATTCGAGAAATTTCGCAAAAAATTGGCTAAAATTGGCTCCAACATGTATAACTGTTTCTATTTCTTCGTATTTTTACCGAAAAATAACTTCCTCAGAATAATAGAGAAAAATCGGAGAAAATCGCCAATTAGATTAAGTGGAAAATTCTTTATTTTTATACGAATTTTGCTTATTTACAATGACCAACTTCAACAAATTAAATAATAACAGTAATACAGAATGTAAAATATTAACATAAAACATGAAGAGAAGTTTGTTGGTTGGTTGGCGTTTTTCTCATACCTAAATAAAATAAATAAACAAATCTACTTCCGCATAACACATTATTCTTTTAAATATTACAAAAAAATTACACTAAACTTAAATTTATTTATTGTGAGTTGCGTGACTTTTTTAAGAGACCAAAAGATTTTTACAACCTGAGTATAAGGTTACTGGTCGAGATTTTTCGAAGCAAAAATTCTTAGAAAATCTAGCCTTAAAAAGTATGGAGAAATCACAGGAAAATTTTATTATTTGTTTAATTTAGTAAAACATTTTTTTATTTTATATATTTCTGATAATTCAAAAATTTTCGCAAATTTTTATTCGAGAAAAAAGTCAAAAAATCAGAAATTAGAAAAAATAATGGCTTATGATTAAATTAAGATTAAAATCCTTGTAAAAACTCACAATACTTTTACAATTCTTTTAATGTGCGGTTTAAATAAAATAGTCTAATGTACAAATTAAAAGAGCGTAAAAGTGGAAAAAACATCATTCGATCAAAATTTTCACAATCTCGATAAGGTTTAGAGATTACATAATTACGACCAATAGTTTAAACTGTGAGTCTTCCTTATTTTAGAATAAAAAAAAAGCTAAATACCAATAATCACCATTTAAAAAAATCAAAAATTAGTCTAAACTAACAAAGGAACGATGGAAATAATGAAAATGTCAGTTTTGTTTTAGTGTTTATTGTTGTGTTTTCTTTGAATTTTATTTATATTTTATTTTTATCGGTAAAACCTACCTGTGAAACGTGTAACGAATTCTTATCAGCGTCGCTATAAACCGCGACCGTTTTTACGCCCAACCGGCGGGCAGTCCTCAACACACGACAAGCTATCTCACCTCTATTTGCAATTAATAATTTATCTATCCTTCTCAAAGTACTGTTCCATCTTCTTGTTGTTATTTGAACGCCGAAATTTGTGCTAAAATAGTAAAAAAAGTCTAGTTTTTCCATAAATCCATGGCAAAAACACATATGACATAAGTAGTGAGTAGTAATTGCACATGGAACGTGTTTTAATTGAAGAAAATTTTGTAAAGTTGCCAAGTCATCACTAAAATAGAACAGTACTCACTTTTGTAACAATGAGGCCCACAACGGCATTTTTATCTTGATTTTAATGGCACAGTTTTGTTAACACTATTAACTAAAATGCGATTTTTATCATAATGATGCTGATATCAATGAAGAAATGATTTGGCCTCTGTTGACCTTCAGTCTTGACAATAATAACTTTTTGTGGATAAAAATGTAAATCATATTTGTCTTTAATTACGAAGGGAAGGGAAAATAAAAATGTGCAATTGTGCAATCCTTTATTGTCAAAGGACTTTTTCCATAAAATACTAAATTATACAATTTATTTCTATTACAATATTTTACAGTTGCGTACACAAAATTAATACATCACAAGTTTTAGATGCGAGTTATCCATGTTTATTAAAAATATGTTCGCCCACTCGTGCGCTTCAATAATTTTGAAATTGAAACGAAAATAAATACGTTATTAAAAATATTCTGTTGGTAAAAATCACAATAATTAAAGTACATTTCAGTCAACTTTAACCACACTATAAATTTTCCTAATAAACCAGAAACAGGCGAAAAATCCAATCGACCCAGTTAACAAATTGAACAAAAACACCATAATTAGAGTATAGCCAAAATACAGGAACGCAGACGCCGTATCCTCGATCTGCAATTTCGTAAAGAAGTAATGACAGCAATACAGAAACAAATAAACTGCTGTAAACCCGGACGTCAAATACGACCGCCACCACCAATGGTAATCCTCCGCACACAAGTGGAAGTAACACAGAAGAATCGTTGTCTCTGCACACGTTATTACTAAAATTATAAATACTAGAAACAGAAAACCGAACATGTAGTACATCTGAGACGACCAGATCGAATTCAGAATAAAGAAAAGTTGGATGAAAATGCAACCGAAGGGCAGCACACCCCCCATGACAATTCCGGGAATCGGCTGCGTGTAGATCGACTGTTCGGGGATCAACCTCGGGATTTGATTCGTCCGAACCGGATGCTCGAGTGCCTGAAAACATTTTTTTTAATTGTCCTGACAGCGGTCACAATCTTACCCTTTTCCTGAACCCGAAAAACGCCCCCACGAACGTCAGAGGCACCGACACCAGCAGCCACAGCGCCAGCAGCCCCACCAAAGTGCTGAAAGGCACAGCTGCGGAGCTCCCTTTGCTCCACAACACCAGATTCATTACGAAAAACAGCCCGAAGACAATCCCAGGTGCCAGCATCGAGGTCAACAAAACGTTAGACTTCCATTTCTCGCCGCCGAAACTCTTGTAAATCCTCGCGGAAACGTACCCAGCTGGCGACCCCAACAGGACATACAACACCATAGCGCAAGTCATCAAAGCCCCCCGATTTGCCGGGCTCAAAAACCCGAGACAGGCGAAAGCTAAAGTCACCAAAGTCATGAAGAAAACTTGAACGCCGGAGCCCAGGAGCACCGAAAGGAACATTCCCTTGCGCGGGGGGCGGAAGACGTCGCCGTGGACCAGCTTCCAGCCGAACTCTTCCTGTAAAAATGATTGTAATGCGAGTTTGTTAAAAGGGTTTGAAGCGGACCTGGGCGTCTTCGCCGCTGTCGATTTGGTTGTATCTTGCGATGTCTTTGTGGAGGGTTCGCAGCATGATCATGGCGACCATCCCCGAGAGGAACAGTACGATCACGAGCGAGTTTAAAATACTGAACCATTGGATGTTTGTGTGGGGCATTGATTCCAAAATGTAGTCCCATCGGGATGACCATTTTACGGCGTTGTTTTGGATAAATGTGACCGAGTAGGTGTACGTTATTTGGTATTCCTCCTTGGGTTTGAGGGAGGTTTTCAGTTCTAGGAGTTTTGTGTTTTGCTTCGAACAGTCGATTTTGCTAAAATGGAAAGGTAATAGGTTAACAAAAAATTGTGAGCAATAATAATAAAAAAAGACATAACTGTATAACTGATTATAAAAAAGAGGTTGCTTCTCTTAAATTGGTGAATTATTTTTGCCAATATCGCAATCTAACCGTGACGCCAAAATTTTCAATGAAAGCAAGAGTTTTTATCTCAAACTAAAACGCCCGAAATACTCCAATACTTAAAGCAGTTTCGTGTTTTTTCATAAAATCCCGAGAAAAAATGCGTTTCTGGTTTAACAGCGTGGCATAACTCACGAAAAAGGCTAAACGAATGTTATTTTTCAAACCAATTTAGGAATTTAATCACGTGCTTAAATATTCAAAAAAATCTATTTCTCTAATTTCATCTCATTCAATAAATGGAATATTGTGCAGACAATCTGACCACATGAAGTTGAGTTCTGTATATTTCTTAAGATACTACAATATTATAGCACTTTACACGATAACGTGGAAGCAGACTGGCCACCGAAAAGTCAATGAAAACGAATCATGAAAACACAATAATAAATAAAGAATATAAAATTAGGTGAAAAATCAATGTTTGTTACACATTTTTTAAATTTCTATCAAGACAACAGCATAAGTAAATTAACATTTTTAAGACTTTGGATTTTGGCAGTCTTCAATTCTGTATTCTGTGTTGTATTTTTTTTGATATGGAGGGATTTGTGAGCTAAATATTAAAAGAAAATCAGGGGAGAACAAAGTACAGTAAACATAAATTGTACTATTTTTTCCACCGCCTTCACAGTATGTAATAAACTAATAACATTGTTAGAGTATCGAATTGAAAAAAGTACAATAAAATGTTTTTTCGACGTAAACTGACGACTTTTGGACTGATTTGTGATTTTAGTTTGTAATGTTGAATTAATTAGCTAATGCCTGGTGGGCCAGTGGTAAAAACACCACTTTTGAAATGGGAAATCGGGGTTCAAGTCCGGAGCAGGTAAAAAAAGAAATAAGTAAAATATGACGAAAACATAAAAAAGAAATTGTGACAACACCTAGACACGGAGATGTTTAAAACCGGCAGAAGTAAGAAAACACCATAAGGTAACCACATAAAGTGCTAAACTGTAACCGTAAGATCTAAGTTGTTCAACTTGAGAGAAAAAGACGTGAACGTAAAACATAACATGAAACGTAAACTTAGACCCTTAGATAACTGTCCTCTTAAATTAAAAAAATAACAGGAGCCAAAGGACTGGACTATTTCAGTCCGAAAAAGGACTAATTTTTTAGAATTACAATACAAAATATTAACATATTTCTGTCTTTTTACTATTATTTTCGAATAAAATTTTGGATACTAACTTAAACAACTAATAAAATTGTCCACCAGATACCGAATTTGTCTTTACAAAGTAAATTAACTAAAATTTGTTGTTTCAGAAGTTTACTTTAAGTTTGAGGTTTTTGGACGTTTTTGATAAAAATTAGCGAAATAATTGAGTTTCTAGCTTAAAAATCGCAAAATTTAGACGAAATATTGCAAAGCATTCGTGTTTCAGGCTGATAAAGTGCTAAAACGCTTTGAAAAGGGGATAAAAGTGTGTTTTTAGATACAATTTGGTAGTTTTTTTATTTTGAATTTCGCGAAATGAGTGAGTTTCCGACCGAAAACGCAATGAATTTTTGAAAAAGTTCAAAAATAATGCAGTAATGAGTGAAATTTGTTATTTTTTGTGCAAAAATTGTTGAATAACGGCGCAAATTTGCCGATAGTTTCAACGTTTTTTTATTATTTTTTAATAGAAATACGCAAATTTGGTAAAATTTTGGGAGATTTGTTATAAAATTCGTCAAAAACGTGCTGAAGTTTATAAAAAATAACCGTTAGACAATGTCAATATGTACAAAGTGGTAAAAGCTTGAATTTTTGTATTATTCATAGTTCTCGATATTTTTTTAATACACAATTGTTTTCATTCATTGCTCTTAAAGCTTCAACGAGCTAGGAACAATTACGTTATCGTCACTCTGGTGGAACTATCGAGAACAGAGACTTCCTAAACAATACCCCATATTTTTAAATTCATTTTGTCTACACACGTAATCTTTAATTACTCGTTATTTATTACAAAGTACAGCTTTATCTATTCAGCAAATATTTATGTGTGTAATTACTTACTGAAACAGCGGACTACTAGCATAAAACATTAATACAGTTTGTTACTTTAAGGCCAATAACTTTATAAATAAAGACGTTTAAAAGTAATAAATTTAAGTAAGTTTAAAAAATAGATTTTGAACTATTATTGTCAAGTATCTAAATCGGTTTTCAGAAAATAAACGTTCCATCAAAGTAATAAATACATCACTTCCTAATCCATAACTATTGTGAAACAACTCTCTACGTTATCACTTGATGGCAAATAGAGATATAAAAACTCCGCAAATTACCAAATAAAACGTGTAAAACGAAAAGGAGATTCAAATTAATTTAAAATCTAATCTCATTGTTCAAATAAAAATTTTGCAACACGTGAAAATCGGCATTTACTATAGCAAAGTTACCTACTCTCTATGGTCTATGCTCCTTGGGACAACTTTAACGGAGATAATCCTGCCCCCGTTGCTCTTGAATTTATTTCCCCATTCTTCCTGTTCTCCCGAGTGATATGTGATCGTCAAATCAACATGATTGTAAATGTAGTAAGCGTCCTGTTTATCAGGAGTCCTAAGACAAGTATCGCGCCCATCTTTGGCAAAACAACCCATCTGAAACCCAGTGGTGCAAAACTGCTTCTGATCCTCAGTCTCATAACAGCTCGTCACTGGCATATTATCAACAATCCAGTGGTGCTGATAATTGAGACTAATCCCCTTCCGCAGAATGCTCAACCGTCTGTTTGCACTCGGATCTGAACCCGAGTACTTCCGCGTGCAAACTTCCTTGCATGTTATGTTTTTCATAAATTCAAGGATATAAGGAGATGGGCGGATGCGTTCGCCGAAGACAACCTGGCCCAGGTTTTCCACGGGAGACGGCTGGTTTTCATCAGGTTGGCAGAAATCAAAGTGATTGTACTCGTAGGGAATTACTGATTCTTCAGTATTTAGACGATTTACATACAATAATACTTCGGACTACAACTCATGTGTGAAGATAATGAATGAGGCGACTTAAATACTCACTTTACACGTGTCTGATTCGCCTTTCCGGCAATAATTTACCGGCGCCAAACCAGGTAAATAAAACGCCTCAACTCTTGTCTCATGCCACAGAAATAACAAGCACAAAAGGGGTAGATACATTATGGTTACTTGAACTAGGTGCAGTGGCTCGGCTTAATTTTCATTAAAAATTAAATTCTTGCCGATAACAAATTAAAAATCACCCACACTAAATCGGAAACGTCACCAATAAAACCACTGATAAAGAATATAACCTTACGAGTATGACGCTGAAACCCCCTAATTACCCTCAATGTTGATTTATGCGTTTAAAGTTTTCCGAAACTGTTACAAATTAAGGAAATGTGTTTGATTTTCTAATTTGGTACAAAAATTCACGGTTTTCTACGAACAATCATATTGCTGTTTGACAAATTACTAACAAAGGTGCCAACATTGCGAACCAAATCGCAATTTTTTTAATCGATTTTTGTGCTTCATCCACCCCGAACTTAAGTGAAATTGTTTCATTTACATTTCCTTTTAGTTCCGGTTGCGTAATTTCGTAAACATTAATTTTGTTACGATAAATTCGGCATGTGAGTTTTTTGTTTGGTTGCCGGGCCTTGCAAAGCTTCCATATTTGTCACCGTTTGCGCATGCGACTCTTCTTGATTACAAGCGAGTTGTTTAATCGTGTGATTACCGAATTTTTGTTAGTTTTTTGAATAAAAAATGGATGAGAATTAATAAGTGTCGGCTACGGTTACATCTAGGACTATTGCGAGAAGGTAATGCAAGTTGCTGCTTGTGCGTACTTTGCGTTAGTCGGCGCTCTAATGGCGTCATAGTCCCCCTAACCTCTATGCAAATTTTTTTCAAAAGATGCGGCGTAAAAGTGCCCGTAACGCCCAGAAAGCGTCTCCTGAGAAAGCGCTCAAAGAAACGGAAACTCCTCCGAAGACCCGTCGATCGCGGCGTCGGAAAAGATCACCATCGAAATCGAGCGAATCTGAAGATGAAGTTCTGACAATAACAAAGCGTGCCCCGCTTGAAGCTACCCCCGATACAACAACTAAGAGTCACACTCCGAGTGACGAGGAGACTTGCGATGAACCGGTGTGGAAAGTGACCTCTTCTGAGGATACTCCCAAGGGGGAGATCCAGAAGCTAAAGATTTGTCTGACAAGGCCTTCCCCGGATTCACCTGATAAAAGCAAGACACGTCGCAGTAAGTCTAATAGTCAGACTGAAGACGACGCGACGAGTTCTGAGGATAAATCGTCAACAAGACGAACTCGCTCACGGGGATCTCCACTTGTTAGAAACGACGGTTTGTCTAGTCAAGACGGTGATGAAGAAGTGGAAGAGAAGAAGGGTAAAGGTAAGTCTAAAGGTAAACATAAGTCAAAAATAGAAAAGTCACCGCACTTAAGCGAGCCTGAAATACAACCGAACAATGAAATTTCTGAAAATGTACAGGTGACGCCTCAGTCACCCTCTATCGATAAGCGAGTTGATAATGAGAATGACTCTAAGGTCGATGCCGACGATAAAAATATTAATGAGAGTGTCCAAAGGCAAGAAAATGTCAACGACGTTGATAAAGAACAACTTGGTAATAAAACCGAGTCACAAGATGACGAATCTGACGATGAGCCTCTAAGCATTATTAAAAAAAATGTATCAGTTGACAAACCTGTTACTGAAAATAAACAACCGGAAACAACAAACGAACCTTCCGAACATCAAGAACCTGATCAAGAAGTACAAACTCAAATCGACGTAAAACAAGATCAGGTCGAAGAACAAGCTCCAGAAAAACCTGAAGAAATTGCCATAACTGAAGTCGAAACAGAAACACCCGAAGACAAACCTTCCGAAATTGCCATAACTCACGAAGAATCTTCGAAAGAAACAGAAGCAGAAAAAGCAGAAGACATATCAGCTTCGTTAAATGAAACACAAGATGTTGAAATGGCAAGTGTGGAAGAAAAGTCAGAGCAAACAACTGCAATAAGTGAAGATAAACCCGAAATGGAAGAACCTCAAGTTTCTGAAAGTATTGCTGACTCAGAAAATGTTGAAGTTTGTCAGCAACCTCCTCAAAAGACACCAGAAGTACCTGTTGAAAGCACTGAGGTTTTGAAAGAATCAGCACGTATTGAGAAGAGTCCGCGGGATAATAAGGGTACGTTGAAAAAAACTAAGTTACTTTATCGATTTGTTTCATTTTTACAGTAAAACATTAAATTGCTAACAAATTGTTTGTATTATTTTCAAACTAAATATTTGTAAGGTTAAAGGGGGCGTCAGAGTGTGACAAAAACTCATATAATGAAAATTATTTTCGATATTAGTAATCGATTTTTTAATCAAAAGTAATTGAGTCTTTTCAACAATTAAAATTTGGGCGAACGTATCACTTATTTTAAATAAAAATGATTTGACATTTTTTTATTAAAATTTTAACTAAAGATGCACTGAGATAATACGCTCACAAAAAAATTATGTATATCATTCATGGCTTTTAGGAGACCAATTATTGGAACCGAATTTCGGGTTGTCGAATTTTTTTCGTTGTCGCTTCGCGCGAAATGCCCTTTTATCCATTTGTTTTATTTTTACAACAAAAAAATTAAATATAGTTATAATTTGTTTGTATTACGCTGACAAAGTATTCTTAAGATTTCAACAAATTTTTAGAAGATACTGATACTTTTATAGATCGACATCGGAGTCCACGGCGACAACTCCGACGAAGTAACGACTACGCGAAACCTGACTCCAAAGAGGAGCCTGTTAACAGCGGCCCCATCAAACCTTTCAAAACCAAACACAGTTGGGAGCGCAGCTTAAGCTCAGCCCCTTCTTTGCTTAAAGTCGATCTTGACAGCATACAAATCGTATGTCCAACCATTGAATTTCCCGAAGAACCCGACCTCAGTTTGGAGCTCGAAAAAGAACGGCGGAAGTCTGTGACCGAGACATCTGGCAAGAAATTGGAACGCAAAGTATCGGTCGAGTACAAGTCGGACACTTCTGAAAGACCGTCGTTTGAAAAACAGAATTCTGTTAATTCTTCTACGCAAGACGGCGAAGATAATTCGAATATCATTGCGTTCAACCGAAAAATTAGTATCGTTGATGACACTGCGAGCAAATTGAAACCGCCACCAAGTCCGGCCAAGAATCCAGTTTCGAATATACTTTACATTACGAACCTTGTCAGGCCTTTCACTGTGAAACAGTTAAAGGAGTTGCTGGAAAGGACCGGGAAAGTGCAAGAGGACGGGTTCTGGACTGACAGGATTAAGTCGAAATGTTACGTCCAGTATGAGACTCAAGAGTAAGAGTTTATTTTTTGTGTGAATTAATTTAACCATTGGTTGTTCACAGGGAGGCTGAAGCGACGAGAAACGCCCTCCATGGAGTCCAATGGCCAATTGGCAACGGCAAAAAATTAATCATCGATTTTGCAACGGCTGAAGATATGGAAAATGCGAAGAATCCACCAGCGCCACCTCCAGCCCCAGTTCCAGACACAAATGTTTCAACAAAAGAGAATTTGGTTAGTTTCTAGTGATTGTTATAATACAAATAATTTAATGTTGTGGTTTAGGAACCAGCGGAGAGTAAACATGACAAGGCCTCGAAGGAAGTGGAGAAGAAGAGACCTGAAGGACCGGTTCGAGAGTGGGACATCGGCAAGAAGGACGTGCGTCGAGACCGATCAAGGAGCAGAGAAAGAAGTCGCAAACACAGGCGTACACCAAGTCCATCAGATGGTACCTTCGTGTCCACGTTTGGCGAAATTTAATATTTTCTTTTAGATTTTATCACCAGGAAGCAGAGGAAAGCCGAGGACTCCGTCCCCCAAAAGTTGATGGATGACCTGTTCTTGAAAACGAAGGCCACTCCGAGCATCTACTGGCAGCCTTTGTCACCCGAAGAGGTAGTTAAATGTGACTGTTTAGCAATGTCTTATTTTGTTTATGTAGATATCGATGAAACAACAGCAGCGCCTCATCCGCATGGAGGAACACAAAAGACGTATGGAAGAGAATTCGCGTATGAAAGGGAGAGAAATGGGGAGGGGCGCGTTCCGACGTAGATACGATTAATCAGGAAAGAAAGTCTAAAGTTAATTTTGTTGTGTGTGTGATGTGTGGCAGTTGTGCGTGTGTAAGTTTTGTAGCAAAAATTATTTGATTTTGAACCCTACCCTACTATTTCTTTAATTTTGCCTGAGTGAGGACGGATAAATGGGGAGATAATCCTATTTTTTGTAGGATTTTCAGTATAGGTTTCACACTTTCGTTCAGCGAGGGATTTTCACAGAAGCATTAATTTACACGTTAGTGGAAATAGTAGCATTTCACACAAACTAATTGCTGTTAAAAAGTATTGTATGATTTCGTGAATGTTTTCCGATGAAACAGTTCTGTAAAACTATAAATTTCATTCAATATTAAATCTTTATTATGATCCTTGAATATTATTACATTTTTATAAATTATGAACATGGTTTTAAAGATGTAAATTTACATTCATTGCAATGCTCAAAAAGGTGCATAGTAAAGTATTTCACATGTACAAAAGTTATCCAACTATCATTATGTACATCGTTGCAATAAAAACAAAGTAACATCAAGCTAATTATTACGCTAAAGACTACACCTAGTTGTAACAAATTGTATCTGAGTTTGTTTGGTAATCGTAGGATGGAATTCAGCTTGGATTATCTTAGGTACAAGGACAAGAATTTAAATTCCGTTTTTTTCATGTTAATGGTCAAGGCATGAGACAGCAAGCAGTGAAACAAAATTCCGATTTTATTTCGTACGAAATGTATGACGTTCAAAAATTATGCCACCATCTACTGTTCGATTAAAATTAAAGTATTTTTAAGGGAAAAAGGCTCAGTCCAGCTATTGGCTACCAAATTCGAATTATGTCTAAACTACAATCTAGATAGAAACAGAAAATTACTTAAAAGTATTAAGTTTTGTAAAACTTTAATACATTTGAGTATTCCCCTACTTATAATTTTGGAATGTTTTCAGTATGGAGTCTGTTTAAAAAGTCTACAAAATAAATAAAAATTGAGCTAAACGATCTCTTCGTACTAGGTCTCACAAGCGGGTAGTTCGATTGTAGCAGCTAAAGCAGGCAAAATCGCTACGATTAATTCTACAGAATCTACACTAATGAGACAACAAACCTTTCTAAAAGCCGTCGTTTTAAATCAGGAGGATAAGTTACGTATATGTATTCGTTATCTTTATCTGGAGCCAGGTAATAATCCTCTGTGTAAATTTGGTGACCGTCTGCCTGTGGTGGAGGCTCATGCCGATGGACATGAGCCGGCGAAGGCGTCGATCTATCGGTCATACTAGCACTAGCAACACTGACGTCATCGGTGCTAAATTGTTAACACCTTGTACGTTTTTTCCTAATCGAAAACACAAAACTTACTCGAACAAGACCCAAATGATGTAGTAACACATGCAGATGCCGAGGGACAGAACCATTATTATCATACAGAGCAAACCCCAAGGGAAGCTGCGGATATCCCCCTGCGTATCCTCCCAGTACCGGTCACACGTCAAGTACCAACAGACAGCCCTGTTTAACTCGTCTGAAATAAAATATATTGTAATCTGTCTTTTTTAAAGCGAGGAAATTATTATGAATATTTTCCTCGGTGTTGTACAGCCGTATTGAGTAACGTTTTTGAAAGTTAGAGGATTCTTCTATTCGGGATGTAGGGGAGAATATAATCTAAAATCTTTAAAAAGTGTTCTTTGGACATTATTTCCCTTCAACAAGGAGTTAAAATTGGTCAAATTTTTCGTTTAAATCATCATATCTTCCTTCTGAATAAAGTTAGAAACTTATTTTTTTTTTTGCAAATGATTATTCAATGAATGTAGTTTTTAACGTAAATACACAACTTTAGTTTTGAAAAAAGAAAACTTAGAAAATTGGGCAACAATACGAGTACAAATGCAACTTCATGCTCATATTGCTACTGATAGACGGCAAATGACTTGTGGACAGTTATCTTGGAAAAGGAGGAATTCCTCCCCTTAAGAATTTTTTATACAGGGGGTGTCTCGCTAGTGTAAAAGTGTTAATTCTTGCGTTAAATTACGTCGAAACATAACTGCGGCATGCAAAAAACAAAGTTGCGTGCACTTCTGGTAAAACGTGGGGTGAACCTGTTAAAACTATTTTTAGAATTAGTATTTAAAAAAATCGTTAAACTCACATTTAAATTCAAATAGAAAGTTATAAAAGAATAAGTAATAAAAGCATTTATCATTCGTCGTACGTACATACAAATACTAAATTTCAAGTTTTACGTAAACATGTAAATTCTTACCTTCAACTTCTTTAAAATCTTTCACCGAGAGTTGAATTAGCAGCCCCGCGATGCAATCGCGCACCAAAATCTCGCACTTCGTCTTAATTTTCTGCAGTTCTTCCGGTTTACAATTCGCTTTCAACTTTTGCAGTTCGGCTATTCTCTGCTGCCTGTTGTCCGGTGCCGGCAAAGCCGAATCCACCAAATCATTTTGACACACATTATTCGAACTATTCTGCAATTTATCGTCGTCGCCTGCAGATTGGCGCTCTTCTAAAACCCACTTGAAGAATCAGAAAAATCGAAAAAACCTTACCGTTGCTATTAGGCGCTTCCGGTGCTTCATTCTTCTGGCAATGCTTGGTGGGCTTCGTTGCTTTTCCGCTTTTTTGCAGATGGGGGTAAATCCCATCCTTGAAGGTGTATTTGGCGACTTCGCGTGGGCCGGACGTCGCCAAGGCTTTGGTGTACGAGGAAGCTTCGCGCCAGATTTCTATATCCGTGTTGACGGTGTCTGGATAGACGGTTTTGGGGTCTTGCGTTATCAAGACGTCACATCTCATAATGTCGCAGTAGTCTGCAAGGCACACGGCGTCTTCGGCCTGGAAAAACGCGGTCAAAGCAAGAAAATTTTCAGTTTCTTAATAGTAATTGTTTTTGTACCATATTTATGAAACCCTTATGGCGATTGTCGAAATGCATGTCCAGGTATTTCTCCTCGAAAAACGACTTGCCGCAGAGGCCGCACGTCCATTGCGAGGGCCGGTGCTGCTGTTTGGCGGCCTGCTGGGGCCCGAAGATGTCCCTAATGGGGTGGAAGGGGCACTCGATGGGCAGACTGACTTTGTATTTTTCTAAAATCGGTATCCATTTGTTCTGGATTATTTTCCGCACGATTCGGGCATTATCTCGCGGACACGAGATTTTGAAAACTGTGGGCCCCGGCCATGGGATCAACGAAAGCATAAACAACGCAATTATCTGAAATTGATTTTAGTTTTATTTTAAAAATTCATAGAGAAATGGGAAGCGCTCGTAATATCGATTTGCGAACATCATTTTTTCGGAATTGTTTACACACGACTAAAATTGACTCACCTGCACGTTGAAATAATTGGACTTCATTCATATTCTTTACCGGTACTAGGATGAAAGAAAACTCTACCTTTCTTGTGGCATTTAGAAAGCATCGTATGCTACGACGCCGAAGACGCTGGACGTCGCCGCAAGTTGCTAGGCGACATTCACGGTCATTTAGCCTTCGGAAATCGGTTAATTATTCACTTATTACGCCACTTCATCGAAATTTAAGCCACATTGGAGAACTGATCCTGATCCGGTGCTTTTCTAATTTTTTTCTTATTATTGATTTTTAACGCCGGTTGTTTATGCAACCAAAATTACGATTGTCAACCTGACAGTTATAGGTTATGTACCCCTGCACCAGTTTTTAGAAATTTTGTCCAATTTAATTAAAACAATGGCTTTAATTGCCAGAGGAGGTGAATGACACAGTTAATAATGCATTAGCTTGTTTTTGAAATGAATGTTTTAGGCCTTTTCGAACGTTTGAGCCCCCTTGTCCAAGCGAAACGTTTCAGAGGCAAAATCAATATCCAGCGGCCGAAACCCGTTCATCGCGAACGATCCATTATGATGACACTAACGAATCCATTCTTTATCAGTACTAAAAAGGGCAAAACACCCATTGACTTGTGCACAAAATCGCAAGATAAAATTGTGAAAGATGAACACAACCCGTATCAGCAAATAATTGCAGGCGAATTGAGAATGTGGTTCAACACTTCGCGACTCATTGCCTTTTATCACTTGAATCCAATGAAATCAGACCAAAGGTTTAAAGCCTATGCCATGTTCAAAAAAAGCGACATGCTTTTTAAACAATATGGAAAGAAAACACTTGAAATCGCAGTCAAGGATACGAAATTTGAACCGGTTTTGGATTTTTACGTCTCGCAAAACATTATGGTCTTTAGTCCGCAACCGGAAGTAAAGAAATTGCTAAAAATCACGAAAAGGTTTCCCCAGCTTGTCTTACTAGGTATTGTATAATCCAGTTTTTGTTATTTTTAATTAATTATGCCTTTAGCTGCCATATTTGAGGGCAAATTTGTGAGTAAAGACGAATTAATTGAACTGGAAAAAATACCAAACTTGCAAACAGCTCAAGCAGCTTTGGTCCAAACACTCAACAGTGCAGCCACTACAATACATCAGCAGTTGAACCAACATCAAAGCACCCTTGTTTCACAACTCGAACAAAGAATAAAACAATTAGAATAGCTCAATAAATGTATTTCATAGATCATTTCTTTTTGCTTTTTTACCCTTTTTGCCTTTCCCTTTTTTCTTCCCTTTTTTACGTGGAGCGACGTCTGGTTGTACGCGGTGTTGGGCACATAGGGAAAAATTGGGCAAACACAAGAACCTGACCAAGGGCAGGTTTCTAAGATATAGTTTACAGAAATAAACCATATTGTTCTTAATTTGTTCCAAATTAAACAATTTGATACTATGTGGTGGGAACTAAAAATAATACAGTTTTTACCCACACTTGACCCCCATCACTTACTGGTAGAGAATGACACATTTGCAGTCCTTTAAAATACTCGTACAATTTTTCAGGACCAACATCCAAAACACTGGTGAAAAATAAATGAGTTAGGTAGAACTGTGACAACAAGGCCCCAGTTTGTTCCACGGTGTAACTGGCAGACGTGCAGAATTTAGTCACAGAGTACATCAACTCCCTGAATATGATCCGGGGAAGTCCCTTGGGCTTTTTGTGCAATTTTCCCTCTGCAACGAAAACTTGGCAAATTTTAAACGATTGTAATATTACTACCAATGAAATTCCTCTTGAGTCGTTTACTCTTAATGCCCATCAAGTGGATCACTTCAGGTTTTGTTAAATAATCCCAGGTGCAAATGTGTGGTTCCGCAGTTGGCAGTTTAACTCCTTTACAGGCCAAGTACTGGTCCGTTTGTGAGTCCGAAGTGTCGCTCTGAGTACTGTCGTCCTCTTGGCGCGTTACGAAGTAGTTTTTAATGTCGATTTCGTATTTGTTGGCGTTGAAGGCGATACTGTCAAACGCATTTCCATTCATTTCGTTTCAAAATTCCCGCGTTGGTGAAAATTTATCGATTGGTCACAAATTAGCTAGTGCGCATGCCCACAGTACGAATTTTGAATTCGGTGATGAATCGGTCTTACTCGTTTCACAACTTGTGCAAGATGGCAGATTTTGGGGAAGATGTTGTTATGGACTCTGAAGATTTGATAATTCCAAAAAATCCAGCCGAGTAAGTGCTATTTTACAACAATTAGATTTATTCCTCGATTTTGAGCACTGCTTTCGTGGGGTTTCACGTCGAAATGTCGATGACACGAGTGTCACTGACTCACATTTGTTACTGCAATTTCCCACAATTAATTGCTATTGATTCGGTTATTTCAGTGAACCACTTGGTGCGATTTTAAATTTGATTTGTGCAGTCTTAACGATTTCCGTGGGTTATTTTTAATCTAAGGTCGTACACCTTTGTAATTACTGGTTCACTCCTCCACAGTTCAGTGTTTATATTTGGTCCGGCGTGCAAATTAACAATTTAACCTTTTGTTTGGACAGTTATTTTATTTATAACGTGGATTTTATGGCCTTTGCATTATTTCTCCTAACTTGTCACTGTGACACTTTCGCGGTTTTTACCAATTTGTAACGAGAAAGACCATGGAAGTTGAGGATTGCCACAATATGTGAGTGTTGTTTTTGAATTTGTTTACCTCATAAATGGGCATAAGAACTGTAAGGTTCTCACTTTTAAATTGGATTATCTTTGTTGTTTATTAACGACAAATGTAACCTACCGAAGGAATAAACATTGACCACACGAGTGTTGGTTTTTGATAAGATAAAAACAATGTGATTTATTTACAAACTCTATTTGTGACTATGATTGTGATCAAAGTTGAAGAGAACCCAATTCAAAAAACCCTAATCTGGATGTGTAACGAATTTTTATCCACTAAGGTTTTTATTTCGTCAGAATATTACGACTTTGAGGTCCATGCTATAAGTTTTAAAGGGCTGTTAAAATTTAATCCACCCTAAAATCAGAAATCTAGCAATTTTATTGGTTGTTGCTATAGTAACAACGATTTATGGCCCTTAAATTTTCACAGTTTAGCATGTTAATTGGCTAGTTTGTTCTATATTTTTGCTTAGTCACGAATGAAAATCAGATCAATTCATTGATTAAATATTTACTAAATTAGAAAAACAAAAGTTAATATTTTCTTCTAATGAAGTATCGTTTCAAATCGCATGAAATTAGGGTAATATTGGTAGGTAGGTCATTTACTGGTTCACGTGTAGATATTGTTTCTGCAATATTGTTTGTTGCTCCTTGTCTCGGAGATTAGTGAATTAGCCCAGTTAAATTAAACAAAGAAATTCTTAGAGAGTTGGATTTTTTTAAAGCATTCTTTACACTTGGGTAGAATTATATCAAAAGTTCCCGAGGGTGGGGAGTGAGCTTGAGGAGGGGGAGGGGGTTAAAGAAGTATTTTTTGTTTTTTTTTTGTCTCGGAAACGGTTACTCCTATCAACTTTTATCTTCTTACCAAAATTAAAACTGATAAAATTTCCCATTTAATTTATCTTTAAAAAATATTTTTTTCTCATGTTTCTTATGGAAATCTCCAAGTAATTATTCAATTGGTTGGATTTAAATTAATTGAAAACGAATACCGTACTATTTTTTTGGGTTCAGAAAATCGTACGATTTTGTATCTCGTTTCGTCTCCTAAGTTATAGTTCTTCGTATTTCAGCTTTAACTTTTTTCCTAATGCCTCAAGTCCTTTCTATCCTACTTAATTATTTAAGATATTTTGTATTCAGACCCCGCACTAGGTAAAATAATATTTTATTCTTTGTCTTATGGCAAACTACTACCAAACTAAAACGGACAGAAGAAAATGAGAGAAAAAGTTTACAGTAGAGTAAGCTTTTTATGTTTGTTTGGGTCGTTATTTTTAATTGTTTTTAATAGGTTGTTAACATCGTTAGTTACTCAGCCAAATTCTTATTAAATTTGATAAGTTGGTAGTTATGTGAACTTCCGTTATATCATTGTTAATATTCGTTTTTTCCCCAGTTCTTTCCTATAATTTTCTGTCTTCATAGCGTGATTCACTCCATTAAAAGGCAATTTTCACTCATTCTGGTCACACTTAAGTTGCGTTGTTCCTGTGAAAGCCGTGCTTGTTTCAGGCTTGCCGAATTGAAAAAAGAAAATGGCAATCAATTATACAAAGTCAAGCAATACCGATCTGCCCTCAATCTCTACACCGAAGCCATCGAACTATGCCCCGAAACCGCCGCCTATTACTCGAACCGCTCGGCATGTTACATGATGTTGAACAACTTTCAAGAAGCATTGGAGGATGCACGCAAATCCATAACCATCGATCCCGCATTCAGCAAAGGCTACATTCGAATATTGAAATGCGCTATAGCCCTTGGCGACCTTACAACAGCAGAAAATGCCATCAAACAGATCAATCTGCTTGACAAGAACGCCAACATCAACAATGAAACTCGTTCGTTCGAAAAACTGAGACAGTTCGAAACAGAGGCAGCAAAAGCAATGGAAAAGAAAGACTTCCGAAAAGTTGTTTACTGCATGGATAGGTGTTTGGATGAAGCGCCAACTTGCACACGTTACAAAATAATGAAAGCCGAATGTTTGGCTTTCTTGGGACGATACCAGGAGTCGCAAGAAATCGCCAACACGGCCTTGCATTTGGACAAAACAAACGCTGATGCGATTTACGTACGGGGAATGTGTCTTTATTACGAAGATAATTTGGACAGCGCCTTTAACCACTTCCAGCAAGTCTTGCGACTTGCACCCGACCACAAAAAGGCTATGGACATCTACAAGAGAGCTAAAGAACTCAAAAAGACGAAGGAAAGTGGCAATGAAGCGTATAAAAACTGCCGGTTCCAGGAAGCTTTCACTCTTTATACCGAAGCACTAGCAATCGACCCTCTCAACAAAAAGGCCAACGCGAAACTTTACTTCAACCGTGCCACAGTCCAACACCGGCTCACCAAAACCAGAGAAGCCGTCGATGACTGCACTTCGGCCCTTGAACTCGACGACACGTATCTCAAGGCCCTTCTGCGAAGGGCGAGCTGCTACATGGACTTGGGCGAGTACGAGGACGCAGTCCGGGATTACGAAAAAGTGTGCAAGTTGAATAAAAGTCGTGAGCACCGCAAGTTGCTCCAAGATGCGAAATTCGCACTCAAAAAGTCCAAACGCAAGGATTATTACAAGATTTTGGGAGTGGAGAGGAACGCAAACGATAGCGAGATTAAGAAAGCTTACAGGAAGAAAGCGTTGATGTTGCATCCGGACAGGCATGCCAACGCTACGGACGCCGTTAAAAAAGACCAGGAGAAGAAGTTTAAGGAGCTGGGGGAGGCATACGGGATTTTGTCAGATCCGAAGAAAAAGGCCAGGTATGATAGTGGGCAAGACATGGATGAGTTCGATGGGGGAATGTCAGGTATGGCGGTTTTTTTGGGTTGGAATAGGGGTGATGGAGGTTTTTTGCAGATATTGACCCGACTCAAGTGTTTCAGTCGTTCTTTGGACAAGCGCACAGTTGCCCCAATGATTTCAGTTTTAACACGGGATTTCCTTTCCAGTTCAGTTAGGAGCCTGGTGTACTGTCTAAGTCATAATCTAAAGCCCCTCACATTCCACTCCTTCTTGACAGTAAATTGTGCTAGATTTAACAAATCCTAAAGTTTAACCCGTTTATTTTCCTAATGCCTCTTCTGTTTATTTATTTTGAGGAAGACTGCACAAGTTTTCTTGTTTCATTATTGTAAATCGTTCCAAATGTAAATTTAATATATGTATAATACTTTATCAGTTTATTAATTTACATACAAGTCCACACTTTCCTGGCTGATTGTCCCCCGAATCGGCGTCCTCTCGTGGCGTTTTCTTCTTCCCTTTTGATTTTTGACTTTTATCTATGTTTGTCATTGTTTTAGGTTTAACTGTACAGTTCGGTTTGTACCGCGAGAGTTGCACGGGTTCCATAGTTTTCTTGTATCGTTGACAGATTTTTGCCTTCTCGTCTGTGCTCCTCCTCGTGTCCACTTTAGACATAATGTTTTGAAACCGTTTGAGCTGGATTACGGGGAGTTCTCTCGATTCGAGCGTGGTGTTTGTCCTCATCCTTTGCACAAAACCGCGTTTTAAACTCGACTCGTTCTGCGCTTTTTCTTGCTTGGAATAGTTTTCTTTCTGGTAGAGATCGCGTTCCTTGAACCACAATCGCATATACTCGTTGGACATTAAGAAGCGGAAATTCACGTTTGTGACCTGTTTGGCGAAAATTATGAGGAATTGGAGTACGAGTGTTGTTACGTACGTTTTCATACTGTGGCTTAAATCCCCACGTTCCAACTTCGCGTGCTTTGGATGAGATTATGTGGTCGGTGGGGTAGATGGCCGTTGCGCGTTTCCATTTCAGGGTGCTTTTCATTAAGATAAATTTAAGTTTCGATTTGAAGTTGACAAAAAGTGACAAGTGGCACGGGTCTATTGATGAATGAAAAATCGCTTGGTTTAATATTTTATTTACAATAAAATTCGATACAGTCGCAATAACATTGAATTAATTATTTCGTAAGGTTTAACATCAGTCGTACTATCGGAGATAGTCTCGAGTCTTTGGTTTGTATTGGGGGAGGGGAATAAAAGACACCGATTTATTTGCAATTATTTGGCACATATTCGAAAACACCCGTTACAAAGGACAAATTAACACCTTTGTTACTTTAACAACACTGAGGATTATCGATCGGTTACAATTTAGTACGCGTTCACACGTGAAGATTCTAGAAGTCATTGTTTTGGGGAAAATATTTAAACCATTAGAACACCTCAGACATTTGATTCGTATTTCTTGATTTGTTAAAAAGTTGAGAACGATTTTTTTAGGTACATTTTAGTGCTTTCCTATTTCTCACAAAATGAACGGACTCAGTAATATAAATAAGGCACTCGATTAAACAGTTACCTACCCTGTCAGTATTTTACGTTTTAAGTTAAGTAGTTCAGTCAAGTATTGTCAAATAATGAGCAGGGTATTTAATTTCGTTGAGAGCAATTTTGCGTGTGAAGAACTGAATTTCAAAGACCTGTCCCAACTCTACTCATTGCTAATGTTGTTTTTTGCCCCACCTTAACTGTTTTTTAAAAAAATATAATTTAATTAAACTACTACATATCCATATATACAGCAAGTGAATCCACACAAATTTCACACATTCGCGCCCAGCATTTTAATCGAATTTGCCCACACAACCGTATTCTTCTTCTTCTTATGTCCTTGTCAATCCGGTAAAGTCTCTAAATACTGTACAGGTTCCTTGACCTCGTTCGCTAACAGATATCCTTGCGCGTCCAGTAAATCTTCCTGGGAGATCATCCTCAGCGGAGGCGGTCTGGGTAAACTCCGCACGTTTTTCACGTTGACTTTTTGGGTTTCGTTCTCGTACTGGATGCTCACTTTGTCTTCGTCGAAGCTTTCGTAGGCCAGCTCGAGCTTGTCGCAAATGTTGGGGAACTTTATGCGGTCTCGGGGTTCCGTTTTCCAGCAGTTTTTCATCAGCTCACAGATGAGGGACGGACAGTCTTCGGGCGCGATCAACATTATGCCGTCTAGGATTAGCTTGACGGCCTCTTCGTTGGTGTGCCCGTAGTAGGGTTGCTTGCCGAAACTGTAGATTTCCCACAGAACCACTCCGTACGACCAGATGTCCGACTCCAGGGTGAAACGGCCGTAGAGGACGCTCTCGGGCGACATCCAGCGCACGGGCAGGAGGCGGCTGCCGCCGATCTGAAATTTCCTCAGTAATGAGTCCTTGGCCTTTAAGTGGCTAAGTTCATGGAAATTATTTTTCGGAATAGCATTTAATCGAAATTTTATGAATTAATAAATAGTCATTACGACATAATGACCTGTTTTTTGTATTATCAACACATGACCATCAAATAATAAAATAAACTATTGGCCCCAATACGATAAAAAAACAGTATTCGGGAGTAAACTATTCCATGTAAACATGTCTGCACAGTCAATTTAACCGAAATTATTCATATTTTGAGCACCTTGCTTTTTATTTTTTTATTAATCATCGAAGCGGTTTTAATGTTTTAAAAACGATTAAAGAAATGAAAGGAGAAGTGCGTATTAAGTCAAGCAAAAACGCTCTGAAGCGAAAAGACGTTTCGTTATAAAGCCAAAGATTTCTCTTTGACCTGTGGTAATTTTTTTACTACCAGTATGAAGAACATAAAAGGGCAATATTTTAAATGAGATTTAAGCACTTTCAGAACGTGAAATACATTTTCAGGAGTAAATTATACGGTTTTATTCGAAAACAATTTTAAGTGCGGTACATGTTTTAAAAGTTTAATGAGGGTATACAAGAAAATTTTCTGTTCGTGTCTTGAGACAAACACAACTTTGCAAAATTTTTACGCAATAATCGTAATTGCTTTCCCATTGGGGGGTAATGAGGGCTCCATCAGCCCAAAATTGGGGATTAATTGCGCACGTGCATCCCCGTGGTCACCCTAAGAAGCCCTTAATTCCCTTTTATGCGTTTTGAACGATTCAATGATTAGGTAAACAGATTAACCTTAGGAGGAACATGAACCTTGGGTTGTCGACCCTATCTGTATCCATAATATCGCGTAACGAGCAAAGTTCATTGAAATGATGAACCAATTAGAAGAAATATGTGAAACTTTATAGGCGAGATACGACACGTGTGAGAGGAGCGCTTACCTTGTAATAATCGCACGTATAGACGTCTCTGCTCATGCCGAAGTCTGCAATTTTCACAGTGGGTCCTTCGGCCACCAGGCAGTTCCTGCAGGCGAGGTCGCGATGGACGAAACGTTGGGCCGCCAGGTATTTCATACCGCTGGCGATTTGCAGAGCGATGGAGAGCAGATCCTTGGGCTTTAGTTGGGGAACTTCGTTCTCGTAGGCGGTTTTCTTTTGCGCTCGGAGAAGCTCCGCCAAGTCCCCGTGGGGCATGTATTCGAAGACCATCATCGGACTTACCACACCTTCTAAAAATAGAACCAGAATTACGAATCCAAATTTAGTTTTTTGATCTAAATTTGCATTGTAAGAAGTTCGCAACGAGAATTTTTTATTGATATTGATTTGGAAAGCCAGACGCCTATTTTCAATAAAAATATTTAATATTTATTAAATTTTTTCGTTGTGCGTCTAGCAGTTTTGCAAAAAATGTCTCATTTCTTTTTATTGGGGATTTAAATGTAAAATTTTATTTAATGTAGATGTAGCAACAAACAAAGCCCTGGCACTGTTTAAAAAACACGCATCCGAAGTGAGCTTATTCCAGGGTGTGGAAAATTTGATATTTCGTAGATTATCCTATTACTGATATGTTGATACTGACAAAAATCCATTTTGTTAGTTTATTATTTTGTCCCAATAAAAGGACAGTTTCATAAATGCGAGAATGGTACTGTAAATTGATATTAAAGTTAAAAATAACGCCAAACGCACTTTTTAGCTTAAAAATGAACAATTTTCTTCTTAATAAAAACACTGAAACCGATGCTTATCAAAAACAAACAAGTATACATTGGCAGTCTACCTTTTATATTTTTCTAGAGTAACAAAATAAGAGTTGTGAGTAGTAACAGTTATTAAATTCGCAATCACTTTTTCCAATCAAACTCCAAATTGGTTTCATTAGTTGAAGTTATGTGTTTCAATAATTTAACTAATGGAAAACCTCGAATTAATATTTTAATTTTTACGTCCTTTGATTAATCTTTGATGTCTCTCACTTTGCTCATTTTTTAATCAACCTCCCTACGATTAAAAGGAAGTATTTTACGGTTTTAATATCTTTTGAAGCCTTGAAAATATTGACTTATTCCTTTATCGAGCTCAATTTTGTTATTTAAATTAATATTGTTTCCGTTCACAAAGAAGAGTGGGTGGCTGTACAAAAGTCCAAGATTGATGCACACGAAAAACCAATCAAGAGATGCTTCATTAAATATTTTATATGTGGCTGCTTATTTTTAGAAAGTAATTTGTCTTGACTCAACCTCCTTATTTCGGAATTTTCCTAATGATACCCACCGAGCAAGATTACCCCAGCAAAGGGGAAAATTGCTACTAGACACATGAGACTGGTGGGCTGATCTAATTTTATTTTTAAATTTTTTACATTATGCTTCCGGTTACCTAATTGTATTTTTTCGTTTCGTTCGTTCGAAACGAATAATTTTTAAATCACAAAAGAAATAGTCAATTTCAGGCCATGTTGCTCTTGATATTTAATTACGCTTAATTCTCCCGCATTTCTTATTTGAAATCAAGAGTCTTGGCGTATTTATTACAATTGCAGTTTCATTAAAAATTTCCGCGAACGATGGCTAAGACCTCCTTAGAAATGGCAAATATGTTAAAATATGCAAAAAACGAGGAAATCTTAACTACCTTAAATAAGCTTCGAGTAATCGAGTAATATTAAAATTGTTTGATATAAAAGAAAGCAATTACCTCGAACCACCATTCCCAGCAAAGAAAGAATGTTATCGTGTCTGAAAGCGCTCATGATTTCAACTTCCCTTATAAAATCCTCTTCGGCTTCTCGCGTTGCGTTTTCTTTTAATACTTTTATGGCGACTATTTCCACTTGGTCACTACCTTCCGTTAGAAGTTCACCTGTAAACAAATCATTTAACACCGTTAGTCAACAACAAAGTCTGAAAAGACCAACAAAGCTTTCAGCATTGTCTGGTCAATAATTGACGGCTTTTCATTACTGGTACAGCATTTACGCCTTCACTTTGTTCATCAACATTTTTTCAAGTTTATTTTTCCTATTTTCAAACACAGACACGGGTCTAAGCCGGTGACGAGACTTTAAATGAAAAACGTGACACTTTTAGTTCTACCATTTATATTGTGCTTCAGTCTGCATTGAATTACTAATTTTAACAAAATATTTACGTGACTGCTTTTGCAGATAGTGTCTCGCGGAAAAATTAAAAAAACTAAAATAAATCACTCGACCAACTAGCAGGAAACCTGATTCTCCATTTGCAACATTTTGCTATTTCTTGCGTTTAATAATAATTAGAGAAAGTCAGCGCAAAGCACCGAGAGAATTAAAAGTTTATTTTTTATAATGAAATTAAACGGCACACTAAAATCGTGTTTCAGCATTAATGGATGCTAAAACCGAAAGTCGTTTTACACAGCGTTTACCAAATAAACATTCCGAATGACATTTGCCGAAACAGTTTGCAATTATCGCGACAAAATCAGAAATACGAAACGAACGTCCACAATCTAGTGCATTATTGTGTTCGAATTACACTAATTTTTTATTATAATAATAAATATTTGCTTATTACATTCTCTTTTTCATTTGTACACACCTAAAAAAAGTGGTTAAATATTTACCGTCAAACACAAAGTAAGTAGGCATATTTAATTTGCTAATAATTGTTTACAAAAGCTGTGTAGTTTCTTGTGCACACATAAATTTAACCACTTATTTAACTGCGAATAGCCCGTTTGGAAGTTTTTTAATAACCGAGCATCTCGAGCATAAAGGGTTGCAAGAGCTTTCGAATGATACGCACTCAAGTTTGAAGCGTTTTTAATTATTTTTTTAATTTCCGGCGATTGGTGTTTAATCGTACCGAAGTAAAAATTTGGGTTTGCACACAAAACGATTCCTTTTTTACCTAAAATGGTACAACTAAGGGTTGCAACGAATTTAGTAAAACCGAAGGTTTTACCGAAGCTGTCGGTTTTTGCGCGGATTAGTTAGTTTAACGCCTGTCAAATAACTCGAGTTCCTCTCACTTTTCCACTTCTGTCAAGGACAAGAATAAGCGCGAGAAATGTGTTCACGATTGGTAAATTATTCCGAACAGTTTTCCAAAAAGTTGAAAAGTTTGCAGTCGAGTAATTTAAGTTTAAATAGCTAATTCTAGTTAGTGGGAAATATTTTTGTGGCCTTAAATATTAAATAGGTTTACAATGGGATTATGGAAATGCCAACGTGCTATTTTAATTTTTTTAATCTTCAAACTTGATCCAGCAAAACACCTCTAATGTCGTGGCAAATACGTTGAAAAATTTAATTTAATAAATTTAAACTGAAAGCCTGGGAATGGGAAATCCTGCTGTAAGCAAAAATTTTCTGTAAATCGATAGTTCGGTTAGAATAAGTCCTTTTTAGCCAATTCTCTAAATTATTTAGATTTATTTGTCCAAAATAGCAATAATAAGGAAGAAAAACACATTTCAGATAATGTTAGTAGTTTTTAGGCATTTCTCACAAAAATGAGCTAGAATAAAGCTTTTTTTGTGTGTTTTATTATTGTTTGCTCGTTTCTAAGCAAATTAAGGATCGTCTGTAAATTGATGTTTCCGGCCAGAATATGCCATTTTCTGGTTTCTAGACAAGAAATTGTCAAAGATAAACCATTCTCTATACGAAAGTTATAATCGGTTTATAATAATAATAATAATTAAGAGAAACACATTTCACATAATGTACGCTGTTTTTAAGCATTTTTTAAGAAATTTTCTCGTTCCTAAGCAAAAAACTGTCCGAAATAAGCCGTTTTCATTCAAACTGTGACATATTTTTTTTGAGGCGGAATAAAGCGATTTCAGTTTGCTTTAAAAAAGTTTTTACGTTTACGAAACAAGAATCTTTTATCTTGTAACATACCAGGGCCGTAGCCAGCTTTTAAATGCAGGAAGGGCAGATGATTTTAATAGAAGGGCCAAGAAAATTTAAATGTACAAATGAATAAAAATACATATCATAAAATATACACTATACTTACTTTAACTAAACAAAGAAAAACAAAATACAAAACTAATAAACGAAAACAAAAAACTATAAGTAAACTACTCATAAAGCTATAATTTTCTCTTTCCTATGTTATTAGATTTTGCTAAAAATAAGTTAAAATTAATTTCCTGTGTTTTTTTTATACAGGATTGCTAAAAGTATGAATACAGTTAAATATTATAAAAATTGTTCATCAAAACTTATTGAAATTTCGTGTATGCTTAAGAGTATATAAATTCTATCGTTTCAGATGTTTATTAAATTTCTATCTCCATTTGTTCTTTGGATACAAGGCTAACTTGATTTTTTTTAAACAGCAACAAGGATCAAATTTAATATTTTTGGGAAGAGCATTTTTTCTGAGTTTTATGGTATAACACTTAATTTAATCGAAACTTAAAAAAATTTAAAATTTTGAAAAATGTAAAATTTTGTTAGTCTTGGAAATGTTGTCTTTATCAATCTTTAGCTCTTTGCTGTTTAAAAATTGACCAAAAAGTAAGTAAAAGTTAAAAATAATTGTTAAAATAACACTTTTTAACTGAAAAAGAACACGTTTTAATTAAAAAAATCAAACACGAAATTTGTCTGGTAAGGGCAAAAATCTCAAGTCTAGCCCTGTGCTGGCTACGGCCCTGAACATAACATAATTGTGAAATAAATCGATTTAATTGTTTAAAATTGTAATAATAATAAAAGAATTGTAATTTTAAAACTTTAGGTGACTTTAAGAGTAGCCTTTCGGTAGCTACAGCCGGGAGAAACAATCAAATATTTATTTTTTAATATGGACATGTAACAAATGGTAGATTAACTCTATAATTTTAATTCGAAATAAATTATGGTGTATTTTGAAGGCAGTGATTATGCATTAAATATACTAAATACGTCACTAGATAAAAAGTTATCTAATAACAACAAACAATTTTTTAATAACTTTGTTTCCCACAATGTAGAGCAAATTAAAAGTAAAGCAAACACCCAAGTGAAACGGCCCCCTCCCTGCCTCCACCAATTAGCGTCCAATCTCGATTAATTACCCTCAGCAATTGAATGAAATTACAGCGTGTCTCGAGCACGCCTAATCCACTACAACACCTAGAGCTGATAGTGAAAAATGCCGTTATTTGCTTATATCTACGACCGGTCGCAGGTCACAACAGTGCTGTCGTAGAGCCGGAACGATGCTCTTCCGTCGTGTTCTCGCCCAACTCTCCACACGCCCCAAGAGTTCGCTCGTGAGCGCCAACACAGTCCTCCACTTCGACGAGATCCCGTCCCCGAAGGGGCTCCCACTCGTGGGCACCACCCTCGCGCTCATCGCCCACGGCTCGACCCCCAAGCTGCACGACTACGTGGACAAGCGCCACAAGCAGCTGGGGCCCATCTTCAAGGAGAAACTAGGCCCAGTGAGTGCGGTTTTTGTCGCAGACCCGGACGAGATCAGGGCGGTGTTCGACCACGAGGGCAAGCACCCCCTGCATGTGCTGCCCGACGCCTGGGTGGCCTACAACCAGATGTACGGCTGCCCCAGAGGGCTGTTTTTCATGGATGGGGCCAACTGGTGGTACCACAGGAGGATCATGAATCGGCTGCTCTTGAAAGGCGATTTTAGGTGGATTGAGGGGGCGTGCGAGTGTGTCAGTGATAAACTTATCGATAGTTTGATGGGCGAAAGTGACTATTGTGGGAATTTGGAAGCCACTTTGTACAAGTGGTCGTTGGACGTTATCGTCTCGATTTTATTAGGCAGTGGTAGTTATAGCCAACTTTGTGGGGAGTTGGAACCTAAAGTACAAAAACTGGCCCAAGTGACACACTTGGTGTTCCAAACTAGCGCCAAATTGGCCTTAATTCCGGCCTCTTTCGCGTCCAAATTCAAAATACCGCAGTGGCGGCGTTTTGTCGACTCCGTGGACAATGCCTTGGCTCAAGCTAACGCGCTTGTGGACACGCTTATCGAGAAAAAGCCGCACAGTGACGGCCTCCTCCCTAAACTCCTGGCCGAACAAATCACCCTGGAGGACATCAAACGGATTATCGTGGACCTCGTGTTGGCAGCCGGTGACACGACCGCTGTCGCGATGGAATGGATGCTCTACCTTGTGGCTAAGAGCCCGCAAATCCAGGAAAAGTTGCGCCGAAACCCCGATTTCGTCAAACACGTTTTTAAGGAGACTTTGCGGCTTTACCCCGTTGCGCCCTTCCTTACAAGAATTCTACCTGAGGATGCCATTTTGGGCGGTTATGGGGTGCCGAAAGGCACCCTTGTCGTAATGTCGATTTATACAAGCGGGCGTGACGGGCGCTATTTCAAAAACCCGGGGCTTTTTCAGCCGGAAAGGTGGGACCGCAAGGATGAGTTCTACAGCAGTGAGATGAAAAAAGCGAGTCTGCCGTTTGCGATGGGCTTGAGGGCTTGTGTCGGGCGAAAAGTGGCAGAGACTCAATTGCAGATGACACTTTTGAAGATCGTTAATAAGTTTGAAGTTGAGCTGGGGAACCAGAGGGAGGTCGAGATTGTTTTAAAGATGGTGGCGGTGCCCTCAGAACCGCTCCTACTAAAGTTTAAGAAACTGTGACTGACTTATTGTTACCAATGTATTTTTAAGGTTTAAGTTAATAAAGATAGCACAACTTGACTTGTGATAATTGAGGGTTATCGTTTTTATTACAACAATGAGCAGCCAAACAATCGGTTATTTTTATACAGTGCGTGTTAGCGGCGCTGTCGCTTGAATTAGAATTTCAGACGTAGCTCGCACCAATAGGCAGTGTGAGTAAATATTTATTACAATGCTCGGCTATTGTATCTCCTATCGATCACTGATGAGTAGGGATTATAGAGAAATAGCACATTAACAGCGTGGGTGGACCTAGCTGAGCAGATAATAGCCAATCATCCGTACAAAAAATTGCCGGGATTAAGACTTTCTGAATAAATTACAACAATATGGGCGTGTAAGCCAATTTGAGGAAGCTAATCGTTACGTAACAATAGATTTAACTGAACATCTGGCAGGTAAAATTTTTTTCGTCTAATTAAACGCGGCCTTGGAAACCGAAATCTTAAAACAAGAATTGTGTTTGCAGGGCAGTTTTTCGCCCCCGTACCGAGAGGAAATAACTCATTAATTAATAACTAATCAGCAGTAATTGCGGTAATTAAACGCTCCAGGTGTTTTCACTAATAACCTAATTAAATTCATCATTTTAATATTAACACGAATCGCGGAATTAATTAATACTTCTTTCTCCCGAGAAGTTTATTCTTGTGGGTGGATATTTTTGGCGTTCTTGCAATAACCACATTCAATGTTTTTACCTGTAGATAGATAAATTCAATCTAAAAACGAATCTTTAACTGGAAGCTAAAGAAATAACAGGTTTTTTTAAACAGCCCACAAAAAGCTGTTTTATGTACGTGTCGGTTAATGATATTTGATGACATCATTTCACGTGGATGTTGTACTGGAAAACCTGAAAAGATGCAAATTTTTCGGCAGTTTTGGCTGGTATTTCAATTAGCTTTCTGCGCGTATATTTCAGTGTTTGTGGAATTTGAATGTCGCTACTGGTTTTATTTTTAAGTTGGTTCAAATTTAATTTATTTACTTTAAGCATAATAAATTTAAAAAAATACAAAACCGCATATGTTTTAATTTACTTAATTTTTCCAGGCATAAAGAGTTTATTTAAGAAATAAGCGTATATTTATATATAATAACACTTTCTTAGTTCGAGTTCTGCATCAGGAGCCAATCACGATAGATAAAAGTAAATTCAAAAGGATTCAATTTAATCACTTTGATCCGATGAATCGATATTTATTCTCCACTGCAAGTTTTAATTCACTTGTGCGGAATTAAAAAGAACATTTTTTTATTCTTCATTGCTAGTCTGCTCGATTTATTAACTAAGTTTAGAAAAAAGTCCTACCTTTATAAACTTTGCCGAAGCAACCTTCCCCTATTTCGCTGATAAATTTAAGTGTTTCTTTCCGAAGTAGAGGAACTCCTGTTCCAGAACAGGCCGAATACTGGGGATTTGGAGCATATCTTTCGGCCATTAGTAAGCTGTGTTTTAAATTTATTGGTGATACCTGAAAAATACGAACAATTTGAACCGTATTATATTATACTGTTTTGCATTACTGGAGTGTATAATGTTTTGCCTAGATATGAAGGTGTTAGCGGTTATCCTACTTATCCAGTTTGATAAAAATGTAGTCGTTGGAATTTTTTCAAAATTAATAACGTAATTACGAGATAAACAAAATTGTTTCCTGTTTAATATTTTTAATTGAAAAAATATTTACATACTTTAAAAATAATTCCAAGATATGATTATTATTACATAACAGGCAGAGTGTTATTGTATTATTCTACGTGTCAACCCCAAATAAAATATCAAAGTTATTTAATTAAACCAAAATACGGGACAGGAACCCGACACAGAGAGGTTTACCCAAAAGTCCCGAAATTCCGTCAACTTACCCCTTCATTATTCGAATGCCTAGATCTCATTTTCTTCCAAAAAATTATTCCTAACAACATTATTAATAAAAGGGACACTGAACCCAAAACTGAGACCATTATGTAGTTGGGTGCTGATAAGCTCTCGCTAGCAGCGGTCTGCTCTTAAAAGTAACTATTACTGAACATATTTTCCAAATCACTTTGACTTACGATCGGAATTGTTGTGGAACTAAGTGACGAAGGTGTTTGTTTGTACGACGGGGGTTGAACATATGGAATAATTCCAGACCGGTCGACAGAAACTGTAACAAACCTGGCAATTAAGACAAAAAAGCGCGGTTTGAAAACATTTCATGTTTATTTGATAAAAAAGCACTTCATCCTGTAGCATAAAGGCTTTGTTTTGACTCCTGTTCAACTTCCCAGTATGAATTTTCCTTTAATCTTTTTTCCATATTCATACTGCTTTGACGGTGTTTTATATTCTTAATTTGAATTTTATCCCTTGTTTCAGAATCAACGAGTTTTTTGTAACACATTCAATCAAGATCAAAATATTACATTCGCTCCCAACTTCAAAATAAATGTTTGCCGGTTTAAAGCAATGTTGAGTGCGTTTTTATAGGTGAGTATTTATAAAAATGTTCGCATCAAAAGAGTTGCTGAAAATGTCAAATGCAACAAGTTGTAGATATCGAATTTCACGGCTGAGGCTTGTAAACATCTGTTTTCTACGATTTCCACCGTAATTATTCAAGAAAGATTCAATTTTATTTCAAAAGACTGCTAACAGATTATTATTCTCGCGCCTTTAAAAACCTCGGCAGACACGCGATGTTTCTGCCACATTTAGGTGCTTGCGAGCGCTTCAGGAAAACAGATTTATTTTATTTTCAAATGCTACAAAGACTAATTATAACGGTTTTTCTGAATGTTTGTTACTGCAGTGTCGCACACTATAAAGGGCATCTCGATTAACAAGTCCTGAGTTATTTAATCAACAATTTTTTTCATTTCGTAAAAAAATAATTTCTACTTTTTCTTTTGTCTATTTATGGCATTTTTCACTTTTCTTTAACTACAATACTTACAATGTATCAATCAATTTTGTAATTATACTTTTGCAAATTATTTTCTTTTCTTGAAACTGTTTTTTATATGATTTATAACATACTGAGTATCCCTGCTAAGACTTCATCTTAAAACACTTATTAATCAATACAATAATCAGCCAATAGCCAAATACACACAACATAATCTAAATAAAAAACCTACAACAGACATAAGGTGGATCATTTTCGTAGTTTTAATTTTGAATCAATTTTTACTGTAGTCCATACTTCCAGAGTCCTTCCTCACTTATAGTTCCGGAGCTTTTTTCTTGTTCTAATTTTGTTCATACCGCAAGTTTTATTAATAAATTGCATACTAAAGTAAAAAATAGACGCGAGAGAACAAATTAAAATAAAAAATGCTCAAAATTTGCAGATTCTGTAAGTTTATAATCTACTTTAGCGAATTAAAAAGATTCATAACGGGTATAATTAATTCTCATATACAGAAATCCATCAAAAAAAATTTCCAGACTTCAAATTTGTTGATTAACTGGACTGGAAATTCGTAGCAAAAAAAATCACTAGTTGCAGGATATTAATTAATACTACATAGGTTTTATACGCATCAGCTAATACTTCGCCGTCGCAAATTCGCAATCCATTCTATGTGATGGAGATTTATGATTCATCCGATAACAGTGTTTTTAATATGTTCCGAAAGCTCTAATAAAGAATAATAAGCAACATTGTTCGCCAATACGAATGCAGTTATTTATAGTAGGTGTAAAAATACAATGAATCCGTCTGTCATACCTGTCCTCCTTGGGCAGATACCTTTGGCTGTGGGCGGCCGTGAATCATGTGTACAAATACACGTGTGCGTATTATTTCGGTAATCCTTGCAGGCAGCTTCTTCGCCGCACACTCCTATCCTGCACGGTCCATCCTTAATGACCACAACTCTCGGTTCTGAAACTAAGAAAAAACGCCTCATAGCAGATAATTCGTAAACAAGCGCAAGTCTGAAGTGTGCTTCTGGCTTCTGACATGCTTCCAGATGTGAATAACACTAATTTCAGTTTTTGTTCGTTTGCAAAAAGGACGAATTGCCACTTTTTTGCTTCAATACGACAAAAAGTAAGTTGTAGCCGACTTATTGAGCTTCAAATGAAGCTCCGACGACCGACGAAGACTTGCTGAAAGAGTGCTATTGTCTTTCGGTTTTAACATATCATCACTGTCGGTGATTATTTCATATCTGAAGGTCTTGTAACGGACATCGGAGTAATTGCACATCATGGTTGACGAAGAGGCCTTTCAAAGCCATGCGAAGAATTGCTTTGCACTGACGACCTCCGGCGCCACAACTTTAGATTAAATTAAGACGGCAAACAAAACCGATCAGTTACTTAATGACGCTCAAAAATAAATTGTCCCCCAAAATGGGAAAAATACGTCGTGCTAAATTTGGCCGACCGGATAATTTATAGCCCCGATGTCCAGTTCCTTATGTGTCGGAAAATTGCCTTTGAAACGAAATGCGGCCTGGAAGGTGTACAAGCAAATTTTACCTAATATATTTTATTTGTGTCACTGCCAGACATGTTCACATTTTAAATGCAACTTTTAACAAGTTCCATATAAGTGCATTTTGTAAAAATCCGACTGGAGGTATTCAGGTGCATTTTATTTTATTTTCAGCTTTCAGCAGTTGAATAATTGCTCTGCTTAAACCGTAAATGTGAAAACATAATTGTAACTACCTGTGTTAAATGGTCATCATTCATCATTGAACGCATGACGGATGCACTGCGTCTTTTAAGCCTCATTTTAATTAATCACTGTTGACACAAAGCACTGAAGTTACATTACGTGACACGGCCATGATTGGCTCAAAATAATTCCCGATAATTTTGCTGTTTTCTCCGCTTGTTTTACTGGAATTTAGGGCTTGCTGCAGTAATGAATTTTTAGATTCTTCACGCGCTAATGAGCAGTGGTGGTAATAAACATTGACTTAATGAAAATTAAAGCAAGATTTAATATCATGAGCGGTTTTCTTCAGTTTTGCTACTTTCGTAATTAAAGTTACATTTCATTTCATCTTCATATTTTTGTTTTTATTTCGTTGTACCAAATAATTTTTTCATAATATATTATAAATCAATGTGCTGATAGGGCCCACGGCTTCACTAAATTATTTCTCTCATAGTAATTAATCATCCTGTCTTGATGTTACCGGTACACCGAAGCAAGATTCTTGAGGCACTTTAATTTTAGTTTTAATTGATTTTTTCGTTTGATAACATTTGTCACTTTCGTAATAAATAAAATGATGTTCATCCATTATGCATCTTTGGAGGCACCCATTGTTTGAACTAAAATAAGTCGAAAATATGAATTTTAAATCACGCTGAAATAAATTAATACAAGGATTTGTGCACTGTGCATGTGTTTGTCTATCTATGGGCAAACGTGCCACATAGAAAGCGATATTCTGCTGCGAAATGTAAATTCGACATGTATCTAAGGAAGCGTAAGCGTTTTAACATGTTCTGTGCCTAATTTGCATTTTACAGTGAACGTAGTACCTATACTAGAAATGTAATGAGATCTTAGATATTGCCCGCCTGTTATTATTAGCTTTAATCGATTTTTATGCAGGTTGTATTTTGGAAAACACTGTTTAAATACTTTATTCAAACATTCTAATGTATTTAACTGTTTACTTAAGGCGCTGGTCGTCCGATTCGCAGAGTAATCGAGTGCAAACACCACTATTGGAAAGCTCTGTTATGCACGAATAAGTGTGAACCAAAGACCATCGAAGCACATTAATCCAAACACTAGAACTAAGCTTTAAGTTGTTGGTGAATGTGCGAATTAATTTCACACATTTTATTTAAATAAATTTTTTCGTGTTTGTGGACCGGAAATAAATCGAAACCGTTAAACGGACAAATAAAATTTAATTCTATTAAGTTTACAAACACGCAGTACAAAGAACTGATAAATCAGATTTTATTGAAATTCCAGTTTAAAACATGGCTTATTTATAACGGAAAAGGTCAGTACGATAACAATACCATGGCTGATAATAATTATCCCGCCATTTCTGTTACGTAAATGAACAAATTTTCTAGAAGTAAATGAGTTCGTTTCCCATTTTCGTTACATTTTAATAAAGCCGTTTTAATAAAGTACGGACAAGTGACTGAAGGTTCACATTATGCAAACGTTAATTAAAATCGATTAAACAGTACAAAGCAAGAATCGTAAGTTTTTAATTGGCTAAATCCCCATCTACAAATTTTAGCAAACGGCACTCATCACTTTGATTGAAAATATGTCCGGGATCATTGAGTGTTGGTATTTGTTTTTAATTGTCGTAAAAAAATCGGACAGCTGTAAATTTTTACTTCCACTAACATCCTTCTACAAACAAATTTCGTCAGACTGCACTCAGGTTTACGTTAGGGAGGTTTAAACTCATTGTGTTCTAAATTTATTACAGATGAATGTTTATTCCACTGTTCCGAGTTGTTGATCTGCAAAGTATGATAAAAGACAAATGGCATTTCGAAATAGATTTTTTGGCCAAAGGATAAGCAACCACAATTATCGCATTTACGCGAAATAATTATTTTATCGTCTGAACTCTGCGTACACTGCTGAACTTTTAAGCTAATTTATTAACCACCACAACTACGGCCCTTTGACACACTATTTCATTTACGTTCGGCTGTTAACAATCATTTCAGCGTCAGAGTTGTGAATTTTATTTTTGGAGGGCCACTGCAAATTTTTTCTACTATTTAAATATTTATCTAAAAGATGATTTTGGAAATGAAATATGACTGTCGTCATCCCGTGGGTTTGGTCCTAATGACGTAAAATTCCCATCTTCCTGTGTTTGTTTATTTGTTAAAAACGGATTGGAAGTGTTACCCTTTTAAACAATGAAAAGGCGTAATTCTGAAAATAAATAAATCAAATATTTGTAAGTGAAAAAGCGATACAGCCTTCAAGTGATAAAAATACTCTCTCATCCGCCTCCTATGTAAATCTAGCAAGTCTTAAAAGTGTGTCCCCTTTTCGAGAACCACAAACATAAACCACCTTTACACATTTTAGGATCGTTTATTAAAAGCATATCAGGTTAAGTGGTAAGTATGTTATTTCAGGAGTCTTATTGTGAGGCGAAACACCTTGTTGCCCAAACCTCTCCGTCGATGAGACGAAATGTTTATTTAAGTCTCTAAACGAAACGAAATGCAAACGGTGCTACGTCGAGCAGCCTTTTGTGCTTTCACGATTTATACCAACCTTTCATAAATATGATTGTTTGTGTAACAAGGAAATTTGTAGGAGGAGATTTGGAACATCAACAACAACACTGATCAATTGACGGTGTAGCAAAACATGCCGAATAATAACTCATCTTCACAGCGAAACAATAATAAAAGTACCTGTTGACATCCAAACATCCGAATGCCCTTATGGGGAAAATGCCACTGAACTTTCATTCAAGTTTCAGTGATTCTAAATAAATTGACAAGCGTCGTGAGCAATAAAATGAAAATACGAAAATATAAGTCCAGATTTTCAGTGGCAATTACAATAATAAACCTCAAATCCGAAAACTAGAGTAACCGTATTTTGTTAGCTATTGTTCTTACTTTCGATAATGTCTCTTTTTTATTAGGGAAAGTTTAAAAGCCAATTTTATCGAACTTGTGCTATTAACGACCTTTAATTTCATGAATTATGAAAGCTTAAGAATTTCGGTTAAAGTTGGTAAACCCTACGAGTTTGTAATTTGCGTTATTAATGAAAAGTCTCGTGAAAAGTTAATTACTGGAAGTTTGGTAGATGGGGAATAACATATTTTACTACCTTGGTTTTTTCTTTAAATAAAAAACAATATTATTGCAAAAAATGCATTCTCGGTGGTTTCGGGTCAGAATACAATAAGTTAGAAAATGGGCATCTCTCAAACCGAGACCGCAAACCATAGAATAAGAGAAATGCGGTTGTAGATTAGCATAATAATTTACGAACCCAACTAAAATTCTGTAAAATTCTCTTCAAAGGTTCTTCCGACTCAAACACGCAAGACTAAGTTTGTATTAGTAATAATTAATAATAATAGAGTGGCGTAAACGTGTTTACTTGATTGTCTTGGCATGATCATTGTTTGCCCCAAACAGCGCTCCTTCCCCATAGACAAACTAATTAGTACGTAATTAATTTCACTTTCATCTCAATCATTCCTGGCAGTTCCGTATTGGTGCAATTTCCAAATTTGTTGTTTCTAAAAGTTTCGTTCGCAAATTAAATAAGATTTCGCGGAAGCTGGTTAATATGTTAAAAGATTCTGCAGCAAACCGCTTGGCAGTGTTCTGCACGAATTCACAATAACTGAGTTTCCATTCATTCGATCTAGAAATATGCCACGCTCCGAGGAACATCAGACTGTTTTTTCGGCTCTAATATTCTAATGCGACGTTAGAGCTGTGTTAATTGTTTTGCCCGTGTAACAGAATAAAACCAACCGTCTATTATGTCTTTGAATTAAAACACTTCTGATGCAATTTATCTCTTTGAAAAGCTAGTTTTACTCGAGTTAAACTTCAATAGTGGTCGCGTTACAACGATGTGGGATTGGAAAGAAGTGGTCTTATTGCACATCTGAGCGAAAACTGAAGCACACTTCGAAAGGAAGTATGAGTGTTTTCCGCACAAAATCTTGACTGAAAGTGAAAATTTGTCAACTGAATTTGAAATTTGTCATCCAAAGTTTCAATTTAAATTTGATATTCGACTTTGTCAACACGAATTAATTAATTTAAAATAAACGTTGGCGAAGATTAAATTAACAAAAGTTTGGGAATTTTCTCTTGTGCAAATTATTTCGTAATAATATCTCCAAGAAACTGCGTTTTCGTCCACTTCATTAACAATTCATATTTGCCGCAAGAACCTCCAAAAATTGGATTTAGTTATCCACAAGTCTAGACATGAAACACTAACTCAAATATGGATAGATATGTAATTAGGCACTATTGACTTTGTGTGTGGGACATTGCCAATTTATGCAAACACATTTAAACAAAATTAACCATTTCCCTTGTTTTGGAAGGTTTAACTAACGAAGTGCTTGTATCAGTTACATATTAATTGATAAACACTAATTATAAACCCACTTTGTGGGGGTGTCCTCGTTTAATAAATAATACAGTCGGAGCTCGTCCTATCTTTAACCCTCTTTCTTCCAGTTTTGGAACGATTCGCTAAAATCATGAAGAGGTTTAAAAATAAGAATTCAATGCGACCTCTCAGTTAGGTATTAAAACGAGTGCTGAATGAAAACTGGAATTGACTGAAATTTCTATATTCAGGACAATATTTATCACAATTTAACACAGCGTTTTATGTCTACTGTGGTGATATTTCTATGAAACACATCAAAAATACCCAACGGTGTACAATGTTATCATTAAGCCTCATTGTTTCCGAATTCTGTGAGGCACATGTTTTATTTCCCTAGCAACCAACAAGATGAATTTAGAGCAATACAAGCATTTTGATGTACTTGTTTCGTGTCCTTTCTCCTAACAATTCCGATATTATCTAATAATCATCCAACATCATTCAGTTTTCGACATATTTAAAAATTATTATAAAAAAGCTACCCAACATGAACATATATTTCCATTCTATAAAATTTGCGTTAATGCATTGTTCTGTTTGTAACTTTAGAAACAGTAACAAAATTGAATTTACCTTCAATTCCTGCCTTTATTAATACAATAATCTGGTTACAGACGAAAAAGCGCAGTAACTTTGTTTCGTATTTTCTCGATCATAATATTCGGATACATACAGAGTGATTCAAAAGTAATTTTTGCCCCTTATCGGATTTAGTTTACGAGTTTGTTGATGTTTTGCACACCATAAAACACAAATTCGCTCCAAGTTGAGTATTTATATTTGTTGGTAAATACTTGTGAATATCTTTAGGCGTTACATTTAATTTGCTTGCTTGCACAACCTTAATCCACGGCGAAATAATGTAAGACACGGTTGTAAACATTTTTGAACCGAATAGAGCTATTTTTGGTAAAGCTTTTCGACGCAATGATTTGCTTTTCCGAGTCGATTTCCCTCCCACATTTTTTATTAATCCAAATCTGATCGAAGCTTAGCAGCAATTGCCTGTTTATGATTTTTATAGAAGCGTCATTAATTTAATCTGCAATTAACTGATCACGTGACCAAGCTGAACCGATCTGGTTGGCTTATTTGCGTTGTTAGCTTTTAACAGCGCGATTAACTTCTGTAAACCGACCCTTAGTCTTTGTTTTATTAAAAAAAATTCCAAACCAAACGAAATCAATCACAAAATTATCTTCTAACAAAATCTAGACAAGTCTGATGTTATTTACAAAATGCAAATATTGTGCGGATTTGTTGTCATATGTCGTCCTTTCATGATAGTTCATCTGATAAAATTAAGCAAACACGGCGTATTGAAAGGATCGATAACTTGGACTAAGCTTCCAACACTGGAATTATGTGTCTCATAATTTGTAGCAAAAAATTGGTAAAATTACTCTGAAAGTTAAGGTCAAGTTTCCCCTTCATTCAAAGTTTTATTTTTAGTTTTAGAGCTTGTAATACTTAGTTTAAAACTAGTCATCTATTGATTTTGGCGGAATCGGAAATTCAACAAATTTCAAACTGTTTGCAACTATACAACAGACAATTTGGACGCACTTAAATTAACGAATTCCCAGCGTTTATTGAAAATTTCAAGTCAAATACTCTCCCCAAACCACAAGAATTAATCATTCCCTAGATATTAGCAATTAATATCAAGTGCTTGTGTATATTATTAAAAGCGCTCAAAAGAATTGATTCGTAGTTATTTCAATCACGGGAATAGCTGGGACATAATTGCACATATTGTAGTAAAGATTCCCGAAATTAAGCAGCGGTCGGGTTTCCATGACGCCCTCGGAATCATAGTCAAACGGAATATGGCACGAGGATGATTATTAAATTGTCTCTGTGGAATTACCTAATTATTCCTACACGATTGTTGAGCAGTTGCCGAAAGTTCCACACATTTTCAAAGTTATTTTTCAGTTTAGAAATCCCACAAAGTAAATAATTTAATTAAAAAGCTCGCGCCTCGCAATAACTGTCATGTAAAAAATAAATACTTGTTTTATGAATAATTTCCATTACATAATGATGTTGATTTTTCATACGATCGTGTACAAGACGTAAGTTAACTTTTACAATTTATTGCTCTATCGCTTAAATAAATTGTCGTGATATTGGAAAAGCTAACCGCATCATTATAATTTTAAATAGTTAGATAAATTCATGTTTAATTAAACGATTGATGATGCAAAAGAATAATAACCATTATTTTACCGTGGAATTGTTTTTCGTTACTCGATCTGACACCACTTTGACTGAATAAATATCGCAAGATAAATTTTATCACTGGGGATCATGAATGGATTAATTAGGGTTTAATACAATCGTGATAAAGTCTCCTCCATATGCAACATTATTATTAAGTGTTTTAATTTATTATGCCTGGGTGACAGCTTCGGGATAAATTTTTCTGTCGTTATCATAATTTATGAAACAATGTTTTGAACCCATTAATAAGGGGAATTTTTCTGCGTAGGTATCACGGAAATCTAATTATTTCAATTGAAATTTCAATGAATATTAATCAGGTCTATTAATACGAAATTGTTTCACACGTGACCACTACACTAAATAAATATATATTTGTAATAGGTCGTAAAAATTGAAACCACATTTAATTTTAACCCGAAATTTGGTGACCAGTGGTCTAGGAATAATAATAATTTAGTTCATGGTCTTGGCTTCAAAGCCCGGCGTGATTTTGTTGTTGCAAAATAGATATAATAAAGCAGATTTACGATAAGATGACTCCGAGACTTATTGCTTTGTTTGGGTAATAACCGAATTATTGCTATTTTAATTGACCGATCAAATATCAGTTTATTAAATTTCAGTGGTGACATTTATTTATAAAATATCACTTTACATGTAAATTTATATTATGGGTATTTAAATGAAACTTTTACAGTGAATAATTGAGATAGGAATGAATTATTCATTACATAGGTATATCTTTTCCCTTTTTTTAAATTTTTTATTTAAAATTTGTTTTTTAATGTACGGTAGTTTTCCTCCTTTCTTTTTTCTGCCCCTCACTGTCTATAACTTGTCCTACATAACCTTTGATTGTTTTCCACCCACTACATATTGTCACACACCTAAACAATGTCACTGTATAACTGTGCTTTCCTGACATGCATCTCATAAAAACAAAATGATATTACATACATCAAAATATTTTTAATTTTTTCGTTTTGTGTTTCGCTAAATACTTAAAACAGTTTATGCAGTATACCTACACCTACTTCCAACAATCGTTAAATTATATTACACTCTTTGATTTTTGAAGATAGGACACACCTGCCGTTAATTTTAACTCGAAATGTATAATGGAGAGATTTACGTCATTTCTATTTCTGAAAAAACAGATAAATTCAATTCCCCAAAACACAGTTCTACAAAATTGCACCTAAAATACATTTTTTTATGTGACCATAACTTGACCACATAAAGTATGTTGGTATATTTTTCTATCTTTTATAAGGCGTATAATTTTACGACGTTTAAAAATCACCTTTACGATGAGACATGTTTACATTTTTAACTGTTGGTACATGTGAATAGCTTTCTAAATAACGAATAAGTGCGACCGCAATTTTGGCGGAAGGAAGGCTTTGTGACATAAAGGGTGAAAAAAGCAGCGAAGGAATATAATACACAATAGTTAACCACAATCTACAACGCCAACACAATTTGCTTTCTTGCGATTAGACGCTGAAATAATTTTAATAAACGGAACAAAGCGAACTCTGTTTGTCTATGATTACGACAAAATTAAAATGAGTGAAACTTAATCTTTGCGAGAAGTTTGAGTGTGTTCTGTGGACTGTCGTACAATTGCCCCGATTTGTTAACGCATCTAAAATTCAATTTTTCGTTTCTCGTATTCTAGTTAACAGAATTATTTCACCACAGCGAAATAATTGCGATGATCGATTTATAAAAAAGCATTTCAATTTCGTCCTGAATCAGAATTCCCAAAGTGTATTTTATCGAATGCAACTACGCATTTGACACGAAGCAATGGCATTCCTGCATTTCCAAAGCAGGAAAATCCTGAAATTTGTACATCAGTATTTATTGCATTCCTTACTTGAAAATATCGAATCAAACTCACACATGGAACTAATCTAGGGTACGCGTATTTATTGCGAGATGGTGGAAAGTTAAAAGAACCCAGTTTCCACGTGCAAATTATTAAAACATAAATTAAATCCCAGCGTGATTGCAAGTATTATGAGTTTATTCAAAGTGCATGGTTTGGACACTCTGAATGGCCAGTGTTCTAGCCAGAAACGCATTCAACTTGGGGACAAAACAAATTTGACGGCAAGCATAAAATGCAATTTGACCAATCGAAAATTTTTCTAATGTATGAGCACAGACTTTGTACAAATTTCGAACCCTTTGATCTATGAGCTACATACTTGTGTACCAGATATAAAACAATTATTATTACAACTCATTGGGTGCAAATTCAAATCGAACGTTTCCGGTAGATAAATATTTTCGTGGAACTGGGGAACAAGAGATTCTATAATTAGCAAAAATTTGTTGGTTGTTCGAACGAATTCGTTTATTGTATTCATAAGTAAGTCAATATTTGTTAAAGCAGTAGAGCCGTTTCATAATCGCTGGTTATCTCGTCCTTATGTACAAATTGTTTGTCGGGACCTTTAACCCTAACCAGAGACATGGGTCGTTTGTAACTTGTATCACACAGGGACCGACTGCTGTTAGGGATTAGAGAAAAGCCACCACACATCATTCACAAACAGTTTTATCCAAATCAATTTTTTTAGCATTTGAAAAGCATCATTATTTATGACGGAATGAATATGCAGAGCGATAAGAAACGTCTCCAGTCAGACAATGACAAAACATCCTTGAGTTATTAGGAAAAATCAATTTGTGTTTGGTTTTTAAGAGTTTTATTTACCTATTGATTGTATGGATTTGTTTTAATTGGAAAACTGGAAACGGTCAAAATATTTTAACGTGTGAATTGGGCGTAAGTACATACGAAAAACAATGACGTATGCGCACGAGAAAGGAAAGCTGTGATAAAATGGTCGAGATATTTTAAATAAATCAGTGAAAGTCTGCCCACTCGAGAGGTAGGCGAGAGAAGAATTAAAAAAGTTTGATAATAAGCCTTATGGCTTACCTACACACCGGAATCTATTCCAATTCCGGGTTCCGGTTTGAAAAATCTTTTTTGCTGACAATTTTCAAGCTCTGTTCGGTAGTCGAACAAGATTTTAAAACTTGTATCGCATTTCTTAAATATTTTCTTACGAAATAAACTCATAGAACTGTACCAATAATTAATTGTTGAAATATTATTTAAATGAAGATAAATAAATATCAAATGGCTCCTAACAGACTGAATTTTTTAAATAATTATTGTGTAAGTTATTTAATATGAGGCCGACATAAATTATTTGATTAAAATTAGTGGAATAATGAAACTGGGATTAGGACTTAGATTTCGTTAAATTCCCAACCGTTGTAGGACCAGAAAATTGATCAAAAACTAATTCACCGCACGCGTTTTTGATTGAGAGGATTATTGGTTAAATTGTAGAGTAATGAAGCGAGCCTCAGGAGACAATTCCACAAATATTGTTCGTTGAGTTTTATGAAAAAACGTATCTGGAAATTTCCTTCCTTTTCCTCTTTTCGGATTTAGCATACGTTGGCGGGATATGTATTAGTATTGGTTTTTGAAAATATATTAAACCGGATTTTATGTGTTATTATATTTTCAGACATCAAATACCAAATATGAAATGTGCAATAAAGGCCGGGAGCTGTTGTGGACAGGCTCAGAGACTTGGATTTGGATTGAAATCGCGCCCAAAAGAACGTTAAAATATTAAGCTTGTGTGTAGGAATGGAAATAATCTCTCTAGTGTTTTATGTCCGGTTAGCTAACAATTTCATTTTTTAATTAAGCTTTGCGGGTGATAAAAAATTCGTTTGAAAAGTCTGCACGTGGCGGTAGACGTAAGTAGTTATCTGGAGATCCAACATAATTAAAAATTTGTTTACAATGTCATAATTGTTTTAAATATTTTATCGATTTGTTAGCATAATTCACTCGTGTTTGACAACCTCCCGCATGCATAATTAATTCATTTGAGACGACTCTCATCCATCAAGAAACTCCCACAAACTTATTTTTGATAATTTACTAATAAATTATTTACTCTCTCAAATATTGAGCAATAAAAGCACCGTAAAATCCGTTTACAACTCGTTCGGAAGGATAAAGGCCCGTTTTTACACGGCTTCTAACGATTGATACAACGTATTGTTTCTAATCTTAGATTTATTCGGCTCAGCAAGATACTGGACCACTGTTAATTGCATTTCTTCATTTCCTCTGTTGGATGACCTGTAGCGTAATAAAACTGTGAAAGAGGGAATTGAACAAATCCTAAATAAGCCTTTTCTCAACTGCCTCTGATACGACTCGAATCCCCTATAAAAGATTAAGACTGTTTAATAACCACGATCTTAAGCAAGATTTACAGTCGCTAAACGCTTCCAATAACGTAATTACACGTTGTAGACGATTTGTTAGTCGTAAATCCACAAGCAACAGCATTAATTAATGGCATTCTTTCGAATTATCAGCCTTAAGGTGTATTTTCAATTATCACAGCCGCTCTTAAATGCTCGAGTAAATTATTAAAATTAGCTATCTGTTTTAAGCGATCAAGAGCGAATATTTTCCGATTATAAATCTGCGATAGCGGAAGTTGCCGTTACTTCGACAGTAAGCTGACAGAAACAGAAACCAACTTTAGAGTTCTAGTAGCAATTTCACGAAATTCAGTTGGACAGGAGTGCACACTGCTCAAAAGCCGATTTTCTCCTCCAGAATTAATTATGCTAACTCTTTTATCTAAGATAGGAGACAGATCTAAGGAGAATTGTCTCATGAATAAAATTATCAGTGAACCAAATTAAAATCAATATCAAGAAAGGTATTAGTAATTTAATTAGGTACTTTATGCTGTTTTTATAAACAGGTCTTGTACAAAGAATCGTTTTACGGATTTATAAAATGATTCAAAGGACAACGTAAATATCGCATTAATTAATAAGAACACGGGGGAAAAATTCCATGTTTATTTTTTCAATTGTTGACGAACTATTTTCAATAGCCCGCCTCGTTAATTTTCACTTCATGTGACGTAAACAACAATTTTTTGTTTACAACACGTTTGAATGGGAGCTTTTGCTAAAGCTCGGGACGTTTGGATATAACCGAATAAATCATGAACTGTAAATGCAATCTGATTTGGTAGTCATTTGGACTGTTTTTCTCATTTTACAACTTCTGACTAAGTAAATACCAATTAAAATTTGGCGACAACATTTGAGAATTTAATTAGCAGCGAAAGCGAAGTGTGGTTTATGCATATATTTTCAGCCGATATCTGAAATCGCATAAATGCACCAATAAATTCAGTTTCGTTTTGTCATAAAAGAATAGAATCGTTAATTACCAATTTACGATTCTGCCAGGCAGGTACGATTTCTCGCTGAAAAATATCACTTGTTCAACTCATTATTTTGCCGTGTTGAAAGCAGTAAAAAGTGAACGTGAAGCTTGTTTAGCATTTAAGCAATTATTCTTAGCAAACACTTAAATAATTGTGCATTTCTTGAACGTAGTTTTATTCCGAAAATAAAATCAGCCATTAAGCCCTTTCAGGGATAATCATGTCATAAAATGTGAGCAATTTAAAAATGGACATGAAAGTTGCTTGTTACCACAGTCAGTCGAACATTTTAATGACAATGTTCTATAAATATGAGTTACTAGAAAGCTTAAATTACCCACCGACAAAAAATCGAATTATGTACAAATCATGGCACGTAACATGCAGGTGTCTTAAATATTGACTTTTTCATTAACTCATCAAATACCGGTACACAGCGCTCATTTGTCCTTGTATGTGTAATAATGGTTCAAAGCACTAAATCTGGAATCGTTATCCTGAAGGATCAAGAAATTCGTTTCGGGATTTTTGCGTGGTTGTTTACGTAAATAGTTCGGCTGGCTCGTGTGGTATCAACTTTCTTAGGAACAATTAATTTCCATTGGCCTATCTGGGTGTGGATTTATCAGACTGGTGGTTCACGTGTCAGTCACAAGCACAGACGCAATTTGTCTTGTACCGTAAATTGAATACGTTTTCTAAAATTCACCCATTCACAAGAGTCGAGAGAAGGGAATTCAATAATTTCTCAAAGTCTGGACCACATCGGACAGGTACCAAGCTATCAGCATACGTATTAGCCCCTAATGACGCCGTAGCAGTGTTGTTTTACATTTGATTACTTTCCCAACACGTTGGGTCTGTTAACAGGTCTAATAGATTTGTTTTTAAAATGTTAAGTAACTGATAACGCAAATAAATTAAGGCGTTTTAGCATGAAATAACAGTAAAAGATTCATTGCCCTAAAAAGGACAAACAAGTTATTTTTTTCATTACCATCACCAATCAAAAATTTATCTGAAAGAGTTTTCATGCTGACGTGCCAACAAAGTCGTCCGAGCACTAATTGGCTGTTATGACAAAATCAAGAAGCAATTAACTCCAATATTCAGTTTTTGTATCACGCTGTATGATATTACCAAGCAATATCGCAAAATTGCTTTAATGACCGTTTCCGGTCGCCCTTTCTGTGGATGCAAGGAGGCAAGTTTGCGGTTTTTGTATTAAAAAACTATAAGGTACATTTAAACTTTAAATCAAAACTAAACTAAATTCCTATATCTAGTCAAAACTTCACGAATATGTTTTCAGGCACTTTTATTTTGCAAAAAACTCCAGTTTATAACTTATAGGTGTCTGTTTCATTTGATGTTGGCGCTAACAAGGGCTGTCCAATTCTTGAAGCAACAAAGAAACCTTTTTGCAATTTTGGTTAAAAAAGATCTGGAAAATATTGATTTCTATTCCTATCCACTTCTATCTCCTAGAAGGGTTTTTATCAAACACCATAAAGTAAATCATCATTAGTTAATCACAATAACAATAATTAAAACTATGAACCATTTTTTTAATTTTTTTAAAGTGAATTTCATTTTCGCATTTAAACTTTTAGCTAATAGTGAAAGTGGACTAAGTTTTCTGGTAAAATTGAGTTTTAATCGCAGATAGCGAGACGAGCAATTGTCCTCATACGCAGCAGATAACTCCAGACATAAAATTTTATTATAGTCATCGTTTTCCCATAAACAAATCCGACTGTAAATAGTTCTTTGTAATTATCAAACTGGTCAAACGTCATTATTAAATGGTCATAATTTAACGCACAATCTAAGCAAGCAAATTCTATATTGCATCCTACACTTTTACATGCAATAAATTGCAAACCGCTATACACCGATTGTAATGCTATAGCAAATACATTCAGAGAAGTTGTTCAGCACCGTTGTAATGTTCGTGACAGTATCGCTCGCAACAAAATACGACCGAACAGTGGAAAAAATACAGCATGAAGCACGCGAATTCCGTTAGTAAAAATTTCGCAAATTTATGGCACAACAAAATCAAATTCTGATAAATGAGTCCGATTGTTGACACAGTTCTTGTTTATTGTGTACTTTTCTGTAACATTCGATAAATGCTGGTGAAGCGGAAGATTTTCAGCGAGTGTCCAATTCATGAATCCAGCGACAATGTTTCAAACATTTCAGCGAACATTGTGTTAGTAATCGGCTTGTCGTTTTTCCCCATATATAAATATTTTTGCATATCGGTTATCGATAATAATGTATCGGTAAATAAGATAGACAATGACTCTACTGTGTAAATAAATGAATGACAAATTGCCTTGTCTAAAATTGTCCATCCGATCTGTTTATCATCTTGGCTCTAATTACCGGATTAGTGAGACAGATGGAAATTCGGTGCCAAAAATCAAGATTTCGTCCTTATCTTTTCTCAGAGTGAAAATTCACTCTAGAATGATTCCGAACCGGTTATTAATGATTTTCTGAAGGTTATCTCTAACCTTTCATCTCTATAATCAAGTACTAATTTCAGAGGTAATCAGTTTTGAGATTGATGAGATTTGTACGCAGACGGAAACTTATTTCGATTAGTTACTTCCCAGAGCACGAAATTTTCTCACCCATTCTTCCGACAAAATTAATTTGTTTCCAATTTGAAAACTTTCTAACAAGTAGCTCGTGTCTTATTAATTCAAGTGAATTGTTCCAATCATTTACTGCAACCCACGCTTAATAAGTGTTGTGATAGCCAGAGCTTTTCCAAATCCATAAACATACAAACTGATTACTTAACACTTGCTATAATTAAGAGGTTTTACGAGGCGGAGATGGGCGTTAGCTAATTATTGAACATTATGCACCTGTAGGATAATGCAAATTAGTCAACGGAAAAATACCATTCGTTTCCTTTTAAACCACTGCCATTTATCATTGGTGTAAACCATTTTTTAGAAAACAAGTGGTTTGGTTTTAATTAAATCCTGCAATAAAAATCTTTTAATTAAAAAGTGGAACAAACAGCCACTTGGTACTACGGGGAAAATATTGAGATAAGTAATCAGCACTTATTAATTAGAGTATGAATTACTTATTCAGGCCGGAAATAACAAAATCAAATCTTTATTAATCTAATGACAAGAGATAATATTTGCCCAACGCTTAGAAAAGGACCAGAGTACAATAATTACATAATTATGTATATTGTCCATTTACGGTTGTTCACAATTACCACACACCGCAAATATTTGTAGCATTTCTGCATTTTTAAGCGATAAACAAATTGTAACAGCTGCCAGGATCGATAAATATTCAGCCGAATAAAAGTCATAATATCTGCTTTCTCAACTTTGAGGCTATAGAAATTTAGTGTTAATTGTTGTGGCTGTTTGAAAGTGATTGATCATTTTTTTATTATTCTTAAACGAATTTTCAGTAAGTAATTACGAGCGCGTTTTTTGTTCACATTTTTCTCCATTTATTTTTTTGGCTTTCACTAAATAAGCCCAAACTTTCCTTGAAATTTATAATTTGATAGAAAACTTAATTGTGTAACGGAGGACTGCGTCCGTATTGTATCAACTGACCCGGAAATATAATATTTTCGATTAACTTCGTATCGTATTAATTTCGTATTATTTTTCGATTGTCCTTTGAGAGGGATAAAGTTTGTTTTGACAACCAAAAAAATTAAGTCGTGCCGTCGGCATAAAGAAATTTAAGTCAAAGCGAAGCTTTGCGGAAATGGGAAAACAACAAGCACAAATATTTTCAATTTTTCTCCTATTGACACAAGAGCACGAGCGAATCGAAGATTTTCCAGCTGGATGATTCAGTAAATAAAAATAGATGTATTCATAATAATAACTTATCGCAACAATTTGGTGAAGCAGCATTGTGATTGATGACCAGAGATCAATCGCGGTTCCGTCACGAGTCAAAGCAGTGCACTTACCGTCCGTTTTTTCGACGACCCTTCTCTTGGAGCCCTTCCTGTTGGTCATTTTCACGGGTGAAGCACAGGGTCCGCACGAGTCATGATGGAAAAGTGTAAAAGTAGTCCGTAAACAGAGTGCGCGCGCGAGCTTTTCGTAAGCACGTTTCAGAATGAGCTTTTCAGGACATGAGTTGAAAGCTACTGAATGTAAAGAGTGCGCGACAAACCACCCTGAATGATGTTGATGATGAAATTTCCCCACTACTCTCCGCGAGAGATGAGTGCAAGTCTAGTGATCGGACGAGATTTCACTATACTATAATATTGACCGACAATGGAGAGTCTGTTTTCGATTTGTTGCTCGCTTATCGCATGGTGTTTTTAATTAGGGTCGGCCTTTAGATTTCTGTGTTTACGACGACTGCGTTTTACGAAATTCGGCCCAAATCGAACACAGAATACAACCCAGCAGCGGTTTGCATTCGGCCGATTAAAACTACAAGTTTAAGACAAAGTTACACTCTACGAATGCTTGAGGGAAAAGAGGAATGACCAAAACTACTCGTAAATCACCACTTTTTTGAGTATTTTATTCGGAATCAAAGAAATAATAAAAATATTTTTCGCACTCCTCAGTTTTGACTCCCATTTATTTTTTGGAATTAATGTCACAAATGTTAAAAAAAACAGTTTTTCGTTGTGTAGATCTCGGTATTTTCTTACTGAGAAATGAAACTCTATATTTGCGGGTATTATTTTTTAAATTTTAAAATGAATTTTTTTTGTTCAAAATAGTACCAAATTCGCGCTGAAGTGCGTGCAAATCTTGTTATTATTAATTATTAATTATTTTTAATTTATTAAAAAAAAATAATTTTATTTAATTTATTAATTATTTCTTATTAATTCCCAGCAATTTAGATTGCTTTGTGCCAGAAACATTCAGCAAAATTTTGTCCAAACAATAAGGCAAAAATCGCAAAAATACGAGTAGGTCCGAATTAATTATTTTATCCAATTCTGAGCTAGTAATCATGCATAGATAAAAAAAATAATGAAGTAATATAAACTTTCAAAATAAAGTAACTGCTATTATGGGGTGGGTAAAGGATATTGAGTAAAACGACTTGATAAAATCAGATCTAAATTACATTAATTAAATTACGAAAAATTCTTAAAGTCATATATTTGCTGATTTTTTATTACCTACTTTTTTGGTCTTCGAAACGTTTCCAAGAATAAAACATCAAGTTGATAGGCGTCACATTAAAATAATTTGCTTTAAAAGTCTTAGAAAAAAGTTTTAGAAAAATTAAATTACTTTAAAGAACCCAAAATCTAGAGCTTTAGTTTAAAAATAAAAAAATTAAAAGTTTAAAAATTAAGAATTTTGATATTAGTGAACTAACTTTGGAAATACGTCCAAAAACATAATTTCAAATGAAATATCCTATTTTTTGTACATTAACCAATTTTCGGAGATTAGATCGTAAATAAACAAATTCTTGATGTTATATTTTTTGATTTTTTATTGTCTCCCTTTGTTAGTTGTACGAGTTGTACTATTCGATTATGTTCAGAATCAATCAAAATAATTTGCTCTCATTGATAAAAATAACAAATATTGAACAATAGCCTCAGAAAAATTACTTTAATAGTTATTTTAATAAAGCTTAAAACAATTAGAGCTACATCGGAATCATCACAAGTTTAAAAATTAAGACGTTTGGTATTTGTGAAATAACCTCGGAAAAAATTTTAAATAAAATATTTTTTGTACAACTTTACTTTAACCAATTTTAAGAGATTAGATCGTAAGTAAACAAATTCTTGGGTAACATTTCTCGATTTTCTGTTATCTACCTTTATTTTTGGTTTCGAAACATTCCCAAAAAAGCCCAAGTTGATGGACAGCATTGATGTTTTACGAGTATTAGTCGATTCCATTGATAAAAATGGAAAATACTTAACAAGAAACTTAGAAAAATTAAATTATATTATTATTACTAATATTATTATTAGGAATTATTATTATTATTATTATACTTTAAGCTACTTTAAAGAAAATACAAAATGTAGAACTACATTTTTTGCACATTGGAATCATTGGGAGTTTAAAAATTAACAAGTTTGATATAACCTCGGAAATACGAAATGAAAAACCCTATATTTTGTACTTTTAGATGTCTAAATAGCCTGTTGGAACAGCTTTCATATTATGAAGATTGAACTAATAATGAGAAAAGTTAAAATAGGTAGTTTGTTAATAAATTTTGTTTATTTGATCTTTCGTATGTTGCATATAGTTGGGCAAATAATCCGATTTATAAAGCCTTTAATTAGTTTCATTCAAATGTTCCCAATTGTTTATTTTTTGCCGAACATATACGAAAGCGCATGAACGCTGCCAAAATGGAAAAGGTTATTGTTGAAATCCTTTAGGTATTAAGCAGCTTTTTGTATTAAGTATTCTCTTACACATAAAGTGCAGCCAACATCATTAATTAGACTCCTAAATCCTTTACCTGTATTGCAGATGTTAGCTATTCACCAGTTCAACACTCCCACTCAAGGTACTTAGGTTTTCCTGTATTTAGGTCAAAATTTATTACGCGTATAAATCACCGGTTGGTATACTAAGCATGTAATACTTAAGATTTTTCCCAGTGATTTATGAAATGCATTTTCTGCAAAAGGTGCTTTTCATATAGAGGAATTTCTAATAAATATTAATAAAAAGAGAAATTGGAATATTTCAAACAAAATGTGTTTTTGTAAAGATCAAGCTTTGAGCTCCAACTTCCTGATCTTGCTCCACAGTGATTATATGCATAGTTAGCAACTACGACAAAGTGTATTTGAGGAGCTTTCTCACAAAGCACCTCTGAACTAGACTAAAACCCCCAATAGAGCTAATTAATTTCTAGGCGATTATAAAATTATTACGCTATTTTCGATAATTTGCTGCTAATTATAAATCTGACAATCCTGAGGAACATTCAGATTCAAGCACATGTAGGTCATTTTCGCCATCTAGTTTTGCCTATTGGCATACCACAGCCTCTAGTGATATTGAAATATGAACCGGACAAAGATCAGAGATTTCCACAGATAAACCCATCGAGTCGTATATTCCATTTATTGTCACTAAAGCAGGTGTGACTCGACTCCCATATATAAAGTAAAACGCCTATAACGTTTCATTTCTAGCTATATGTCAAAAAGTACAACCGTTATTGTAGTGTAATATGAAGTTATATTTTATGCCGCCGTCTCGTAAAGACACACAAGACAAGAAACTTCAATTCAAGTCATATTGTATTCAACGCACAGCATTATTTTTACAGTTTATGTTTGAAGTAATCACAGTTGCTACTTCAGACTGTTACACAATTTAATTATTTCATTATCTGATAATAGTCTTCGATTATGTTTTAATGTCCAACACTCGAAAAAACAATGATTTTTCACAACAATGTGGCAACAATTTTCCGCTCAGTTACTAATTAGGTGCTCGTAGTAATTATAAATGATTTAAATGAGACAAGAGCTTTGTGCCAAGACAGGTATTACACTATAAATCAATTATTGTTAATTTAAATTATAGCAATGATTTACTACTTGTTGCTGTTGCGATTATTTCCGCATTTCCACAATAATTACTTCGAAATATCCTTAACTGTATTCAGAACAACTCTTCGCAAACAATATAAATATCCAAAACCCGGTAATTGACGTCAACTTCGCCAAACTCCTGAAAAACTTTATGAGACTGCGAATGGAAGTTATAAATGGCATTGCGTAGGTGATAAAGTTATAAAGACATAATTTTTAATATTGGTGATAATAAATATAAAGATAATTATTAATTTTCAGGCGTCACCTTCACATTTTCATTTCACTCTGTGCCATAAATAAATGCGAACAATGAAATTACTGAAATTTATGGTATGTCAATATAGGTCAGTTGCTTTTTGATAAAAATTCTCCATCACACGAGGTGTACATATCAATAAAAGGATAGTTTATGGCGGAGTGTTAATTATTCGTCTGAAAGAGATGAAAGAAGCACATAATTTACCATAACGAACCCAGAATGCTAACAAATTGAATAAATAATAAGCGTTATTTATTAAATTTAATAACATTTGCTCAATAGGAGAGAACAGTTGCTTGGAGATTTATTGGGAGCTGAACCGAATGGCAGTTTAGAAACCACTATTTCACGGTATAGGCAGGTCAAGCAGGTGAAGAAAAAATTATTTATTTATTTATTTGACCAAAAAGCTTTGTAACTTTGCTACCGAAGCTCACCACAGATTATTAATAAATATTTTGCATATTCTTTACACTCAAAAAGCAAATAGAAAGTTGAAGCATATGAGTCTGTTTAAAATAAATAAGGTGCAACATCACCTGCCAATTAAAATCAATTGTAACCATCTTTGGAAAAATTTTATTAGCATCATTAGAATTATTTTATGGTCAGACACTGGCCATTGGTAAAAGTGCAATAAAATAAATAAAAACAAACATAACAGTTCGCTTTCAAAATCCTGAAAATTAAATTAACAAATAAGGAAGTAATTTAATACCTGTTGTTAATGCATATTTTTAATTACCTGATAATGCTTTAATACTCTATGCAAGGCCGGACAAAGAAAACTCGGTGAAACTGAATTTCAGAAAAAAAGTAAAACATTTTTTGATTATTTATTTCTGGAAGTTAATTACAATTGTTTATTGACAAACCTAGCAATTACACCAAACGTGTACCGTTAGCTACTTCTTGATTATAACTCTGTCAAAAAAAATTATTTCCCACTGCTTCCCAAACGGGAATGAAGCTGCTAATAGGTTATAAATATGAACAATATTTCTTGGGGTTCTTGATGAAACTCCGCTGACGAATTCAGGAGCTTCTCTTCGAGGCGATTGTTCCAGCAAGCTTTAAGTCGTTTTATTAATTGTAAATCGTCCGTATCGCCACCACAATCAAAATTATTATTCTTGAGGTACAAAAGAAATACTCGAAGCTTTGAGCTCGACATAAATCAGTGAGCGCAACCACGTTCAATTAAATAGCCAACCAGGTTTGTTTGTATCTGTTATCGGCATCAGAGATGTAATTTATTGGTAACAGAAAGTCGGATCATTTTTGCACTAATTGATAATTTACATAGAACAAAATCGTGTAACAGTGATGTTGAATGAGCCGACGAAAGCCGCCTGTTTATAGCCATCTTAGAGAATTTATTAGAGTAATATTTCTTACGACGCATCCACGATTCAGCAATAATATCGATTTATACCACCATAGGTTTTAAATGCCTTTTATGGAAGGTCTTAATGGGTAAACACAAAATGACATTACCTTTATAAATTTCCCCGTGACAGCAGCGTTGTATAACGTTACAAGTACAAGTATGCTTGCTGTATTTTATGACAATATCTTAATTTTTTAACGTTCCTGGTTATTAATGGCGACATTTCGAGTATTTATCGTTTGTTCGGCAACTTTTCCAATTTTAATAGTAAATATCTCGGGAGAAAAACCGAACGCAACGCGGTTCCTAATCGTATTACAGAATTACAACACACCTCCACCTGTCTCGAAATTTATTAGACCCAACCCTAGGTGAGGGTTCGGCTCTAATCCTGGCGTGAACGAAACAATCGGACCAATTTTTTGTTTAATAAATCGAACAAATGTCTCAAGCCTTATCACCACATTCTCTCCCTATCGCTCTATTCAACTTTAACCTCTCTGCGACTTGTGTTTCATAAGAATCGTTACTTTTTATCTATGTTCCAACAACACTTATTTTTCCATATGGGCCATGAAGATTTTACTGCCACTACAAAGGGAGAAATTCGACCCAAAACACACAAACATACGGGGGAGAATTATGAGACGTTGTATTATTATCTCGTACAGCCCTTTAGGAGAAGTGCCCACGTAAAGAGCTGACTTCGACAGTATGGAAGAGGTCTGTGACCAACTGTGTAGTGTGTGGAGTAACGGTGTCAAAGGAGTGTGACGGCTTTGCAGAGTAAACAAACCTACGATGTAGCCTGTCAATGGGCATCAAATGCGGTCGAGGAGGCGGACTTTTTAGCAACCACACAATTAATTCAAAGTTGAAATTTAAACACACGAGGAACGATGACCAAAAAAACTAACATAAAACTAAAAACATTATTAATTCACATTAGTCCAATTTTTATTTTCAAAAAATATTTACAATCGTCATGGTCACAATTTAATTTTGTTTTCCGTTCTAAAATAAAAAATCCACGTTCATATTGCCACAAGCATTAAACTGCGTTTACCAACGATAAGGTGATAAAAGAAATTCATTAAAAAGCCCATTTGTGCTTATTTACTGAAAAAAAATCATGACAATACGTGAAAAATCAGGACCAAAACACAGATGGTAAAACCAGGCGTAACTATCAAGATAACATTTTTGGACCTAATTATTATTGATTAAGATTGATTAAGAGAAAAATTATTAGACATTACGATTTTTTTTTCATAACTTGCGCAAGTTTCTTTTTTTTATTCAAAAAGGGCAATACATATGCCTGTACCTATGTAATTCCTAATTGCATTTTCATTCTTCATTTATAACCTGTTAAGGATGCTACTACTGCCTCCCTTAACGAACAGTTATAAATCATATCAAAACGCCACAACTTGCAAATTTATGAGACATTTCACATACCTTTATTTAGTTTAACATACAATTGATACAACAGGTAGGTAATTTATTAAACGTTCAAATCTAAATAATGTGTTTTAATATTTAGTTAGGTACCTGTTTCTCTTTCTTTTCGGGAATTTTATTAGACACATATCAAACATGAATAATTCAACATTTTTCATGTACCTATACGAGCAGGTGAGTCTGCCAAAAGTATATTTTTACCGGGATTTTTACTACCTATGACTCGAAATCTAATACTCGTACAGAAATCAGCGCTTGTGAATGTGAATACGAATTATTTCAGAAGTTATCCACATTTCCTTCTAATTGAGATTATTAATTAATATTGAAGTTGCTGAAAAAATATTTCTAATGACGTCCTGATGAAATAAACTGTTTTGAATACTTGAATTGAATTGAATTTTTTCCTTTAGGCATCATTTAATTTATTTTTACATTTACATTTTTTGGGAATATATGACGTGACTTTTAAATTCTAGCAATAATATTCAATATTTTCTTAAATTTACTAAGCACTTTGATTTTGAATTTTTAAGGCTCTTCAAAATTTCTACTTGTAATTAATATCTTGTAATGCTGTTAAAAAATGACAAAACGTTGTCATTTTAGGTATTTATTACCTGTGGTATCAAATTTTTTATTTTAATATATGTTTTATATCCAGTTTTTGAGGTGGTCAGTCGGTAGGTAGTGGTTAAAAAAATTGATATCGATGTTTTGTTCTCAGATTTTATTTTATTTCAGTTAATTTGCATCGATTTTGAACATGAAACTTGTGGTGATTGTATTTTTTATGTATAATATTAACCTGATGAAGTTTATTGTATAAACGAAACGTTGCAACTCGTCGTTTTATTTAGAAGTTGTAACGTCCTTAAATTTTCTACCAATAAATTAATTACTTAAGGATAACAAAAACCTTCACATGAAACAGAATAAAAGCTAAATAAATACATATATAGTTGGCCAAAAGTATGGAACCAAGCGTTTTGTACCCTACGAAAAAACAAATTCTCAACTATTTTAAAAGTGATCATCTAATGAAGTAATGAATCAGTGTTTTTCTTTAATAAATTATTAAAGTTGCGTTCCGAGCTCATTTCGTCGATTTTCCGACATGTATGTGTTCATTCGAATAATTTTATTCGCAAATATCAATTTCAATGGATACAACCACTTTGGCCAAGTTCTAAAAATCTTTGTAATAATGAGCTCGGAACGCAGTTTTAATAATTTATTAAAAAAAACACTGAAAAGCAATATTATTAAATTAAAAGTCATTTTTAGAGTATAATCTTTTAACAAAAAATTATCGTTTAGCAGGGAGCCATTTGAAAAAAAAAATTTTTAATAAATTAAAAATTAAAAGGAATTCGAAAAAATTTGTTCTTGGAAAATGATCATATTTATTAAGTAGTTGATGCTCTAATTAGTTTTTTCGTAAAGTAACATATTTTGGGCACAAACCGTTTTTCATATTTTGGAAAATAAACACCAAAGTATTTCAATGAAACAAAAATATATTTGAACGAGAAAAAAAAGAAAATCACCATTCATTGGACAGCTCTGGACCGTTTTCGCCCTTTTGGTATCAATATGTTATTGTATCCAAACAACATAGATTATTTGCAAAATAATTTAAACGGTGCATTTTTTGTTAAGAAGTTAGAAACCATGAATTATTTTGATTTGGTAGCATTTTTTATTTTTTAAAAATTCCCATATTTGTGGGTAGGCAACCAAACATACTCCTAGGCAATTTGGTAATATAGATGCGACTTCTATTTACTTTTTTTATCTAAATAAATGTTGAGAGAAAAACAAGACTGTTTTTACGACCAAACTGCAATAAATAAATATAATTTTTGCAAAATCCGGAGAATAAAAACTTACAAAATGCACTGAAAAAGGTGATGGGGTAAAAAAGAAACAAATTCTTTGCAAAAAAACTTGTATTCCGTCAAGTCTTACATCTTATTAATCAAAGAAAATAAAATTAATGAGCAGCCGCTGCCGCTTTGCTCTTTTTCGACTTCTCCACTGTCTTCTTCTTGCCCACTTTCTTTGGCGGTTCAGCGACACTCTCTCCCTCAGTCAACCACAACTCAATGTGGCACGGGGACGACATATAGGGATTAATCCTACCGTGTGCCCTGTACGTCCTGCGCCTCAAACAAGCGGCACGATTGACTTGGATATGCTCCACAACAAGCCTATCAACATCAAGACCGCTGTAATCGGCGTTACTCTCGGCATTCCTCAACAACTGGAGCAAAAACTCGGCCGATTTCTTCGGCCAGCGGCCCTGTGTTGTGCCCCACTGCTTGGCTTGGGCGCATCTGCCCACACCCCCGTTGAACTTCCTGAAGGGGACACACTCTTTCTGCGCCAAAACGTTCTTCAAGTAGGCCACAGCGCGCTTCAGGGGCATCTTCTTGATGGCATTGGCGGTTTCACAAGTGTTTTTGAAGTGAACTCGCAGGTTAGAGCCACGTGCTTTGCAGGATTTAGCCGCATTGTCCGGTTCCCGTGCGTAACGACCCATTTTTCACTAAAAACACACAGATTATCACAAATAAGCTGCTTCGCAATACGTACAACTAATTTATTACTTAATTTTTGGCAAAAAAATGCCGAAAATAATCACCACAGTTCTGTGAACCTGACAGAACCTGTAAGAAAGAAATGGCGGACCGACTTCCGCTGCTGTCAAACGTCAGGGACGCCAACGAAACGCGCCAGATTCAAAAACAACGCAAATTTTGATGTAAAACTTTAATCAAGTACAAAAATAAAATACAAATAAACAAAATCACAAGAGTAGCGCTACAAATTTTTTGAGTTAGTTGTATAACTTTAGAAATCTATTATAAGATTCTTTTAGCAACCACAATTTTCTCTGGTTTATTTATATTTAAATACAATATCATGGACATAACGCTGATAATGGAGCCAACAACAACAATGTAAAAGATATATCTGAACCAAAAATCGCTCTCCATATCTTCAACGTTATGCGTCCACCACACGAGACACATGGCGAAATTTTGAAGAAAGACCAACGAGAAATAACCATAATACATAAATTTCGTCTTCTTGAACTTGATTTTAAACTCGATAATACAAAAAATGTAAATAAGCCCTATAAAGACAAAAAATAAAGCTTTGGCTCTTTTAACTTCATCACTTTTGACATCATAAATTAAAAAAGCAATGACTATCAGAAAATGTGCGAACAGCAACCAAATTGTAGCATCAGGATAAAAGAAAAAGAAAGCAGAGATCGCTAAGATTCTCACTAGCAAGAAACACGACCACCAACAAAACGCCACAAGTTTTCCCGCTAAATCATCTTCGGGGAGTCCCTTGATTTCTGCAACGCGTTTAACGTTAAAATCTGGTTCCGAAGTTTCTTGGTATAATTTGCGTAGGGGGCCATCAATGACTGAAGTTTCTCTAAGGGTTCCGGGGACTTCTTTCAGATCATTTAACGGTCCTGTTGAAGGCTCCATGTAAGAACCGCTGCTCCGTCGACTTTCTGATATAACAGGGTCTTCGATATTTTTCGTTTGGGGTTCTACAGGAGCAGGTTTTAAAAGTGAATCGACTTGATCAATGCCAGGCTTCTTGTAAGCTTTAAACCAAGGGTACTGCTTTCCCGCCAACTTTTGGGTCTTGAATCGGTGGTAAAACGCCACAGTTGCTGATAATTTGGCCAGATTAAACGCAAAACTTAAGATTTCGGCATCGGCTACAAAAAAACTGTCACAAAATGAACCACAAACAAAAAGAATGTAGGTTTTCTGAAACCGTAATTTTTTACTGATGCACATCCAGCATTACACGTGTGCGCATTTTGTTAACTACTTTGGTCACTCGAGTGACGATTTCAGAAAAAAACATTTTCAACACATTCTTACTGGTTTGTTTATTCGTGTCTTGAGTTTGTCTCATTACTATGTTTATGTGGAGTAACATTTGCGGCAATGATTGTAAAAAAGCTTGGAAAAAGAAATACAATTCGATGGAGCGTGGTGCTGTGACTGTTTCTATTGCTTCGGAAATGTATTTTTCATCATCTGAACGCATTCCTTCAATTGACCAGAAAATTCGTTCGGCGTATCTAGAATTATTTAATTCATATTCTTATCTCAAATATTTTTTTTACCTCCAGACAGCCCAGATTGGGAATAATAAATGTTCCAAAGTTTTAATCAACCACCACAAGAAATTATCACACCCACAGCCTTCCATTTCGGGCCACAATTCCCATGATGATGTTAGCACAATGTATGAACAAAGTGAGGGAAAATAAATAATAAATAAAGTGACGGAGGCCCATATGGGATCATTATCCTTGTAGTGTCTGAACACCACAGCACAGTCACTTGCAAACAAAAAAACATACAGTAGGAAAGAACAAACTGAAGGAATGAAATAATTTATTATAACGTCCTGTCTTGGCGTGAGTTCGTAATTTAGAAACGTTTTCCTTAAGTGAACCTTTCCTTTGTTAACACTCATTTTTAGAAAAATTCAGGTTTCTGACATGATGAGTCAAATTTTATCACACACTGAGATAATAAACCATTTCCAGCGTTATCAGTATTGATAAACATGAGTCAATTTTCATATATTGTATTTTACACTATTTTACTATAACTTAACAGATTAGTGTATTATCTGGCAGGATGTAAGTCTTCCAAGTAAACCGAATGTTTTTCCAACATTTCCGCTACAGGATCTTGTTTATTACATTCCGGGTCATATTTCGCTCCCAGGGCCCATAAGGAATCTAAATCATATACAGTCCTAGCTTCGCGCGAAAATATGTGAAGGGCTATATTTCCTACAATTTCAGATAGTAAACAATTGAAAACAAAAAACAAAAATTACCTAAATCTAAAGCTAACCAATCCTTTGAATTTTCGCCTTCAAGCTTAGGGATAAGATCAGTTTTGTGCATTTTTTTCTTATAAATCATCCTAACAAACTGAGCAATTGCCTTCATATGTTTGTGTGACTTTCCAGTAACAACGCAAATGTACTCAACATACTGAATTTCTTTAGGCACCGCAGCCACAAAAATGTCTTCAGCATTTTCAGAGTGAAGCACTTCGATCAAGTCTTCAATATTATAAACACCATTGACACCTCCTTCAAAGAGACAATGTACAAAATGTTTCAAACACTAGTGATTGTAATACTCTCTAAATTAAGGCCCACAAAAGGGTCAGGTTCCTCCTCTTCAATCGCATTCACCGGATTTGCGTATTTACTCCGGTCCTCGTAAATATCGAGTATGACTTCGGAGTCTTCATCTCGAAAAATCTGGTATTTTGAGCTCATTTCGCCAAGAGGTGTCTTTGTTGTACTTTGGGATGTGTCTGGGGGTTGGGTTTTTGTACTTTTGCCAGATTTCAGTCTCCGCTGGACACAGTTTTGTAATAAATAGAGACACTGATTTTGCGGCCGCGTTTTGCTTAAAAGTCGTGTCACAAACATGGTTTTTATTAAATTAAAATAAACAAATTTAGATTTTGAACATAACCTTTCAAATTGACGTGCGTCAAAAAAACAGAGACAGATAGATTAGTTTTTAAAAATTTAGACAGAGAAGGATGACTTTTGACAGATTGTGGTAAACATGTGCTAGTGCTAGGTTAGGGATTGTTTAAAAATTTATTTTTATAAAAAAGTAGTATTACGGAACATGAAGTTGGAAGTCAGAGGTTTTTTTGATTACGGTGTCTCTGAGCATTGTTTGGACAACAACAAATATGAATCGACCATTAAATTGTTGTACGATTGTGAGTTGCAAACAATTTTATTAACAGCAAATTTCTGAGAGAAAATGTATTTCAGTCGGTTACAGGACAATAGCAATAAACCAAACAATCGATGCAAATGAATTAGAGCAGAAAAAGAAGAAGAAAAAAGGTGAACTTAGAGAAGGCCCCTCAGATTTTGTACCAGAACCCTACAAAATAACTCCACTTGAAGTAATATTTTTACCGAGATTTTGTTTAAATTAATATCAATATTGCAGGGTTACGAAGACTTAACTATTCTAAACCGCTTAACAATAATTTTTTCCAATCAAGACGTGATGCATAAAATTGTAAGTTACCCTGATAAGGTTATAAATTTGTTACATTATTATTTTAGACAAAGTCTTCACACTACAAAAAATATCACATAATCGCGGTTTTACCTGAAACGGTTCAAGCAAATGCGGTAAGATTTTCAACAAACAAAAACGGTTTAACACTTTTTTGTAGTTTGTTTGTAGCAGCTTTGAAGCAGACATATTATGCTTTCGTCCAGAGAATAAAAACCACATTAAACGTTCAAGAAAAATGTACAAGCAGCTAATAGACAGGGGCTATCATTTTGAAATACCTTACGCGCCTGCTATTGAAGACGCCGCTTTAAGGAGAAACATTATACACATGGCACATCTATATCACATTTTTATCAAGTCAAGAAATGTTATCGTGTCGAGCTTAGCCGAAAGACCTTCTTTGCTTAGGGGGCCTTATGATATCATTAATTTGTAGGTATTCTTAATTATTGGATCAAATATTTTTTAATTAGTAAATTCGCAAATACAGTTAAAGTGCGTTCGTTTAATTATGTAATTTTTCTGGTCTGACTAATGGTGGGAAAAGATGTATTTTTTGGCAGGAAGTTATAAATTATTTATGTACTTAAAAAAATTATTTAAATTGGCATTTCTACAGTTTTGAAACAGTTAATAATCAATTTTAATTTTAAGTCATTGTCACTGCAGGGGTGAAAGTTCTACAAACTAAAAAATTTGCATCGCTATCAACCTAATAATTTCTTAACGGTGCTGAGGGAGACAACTTTGTAGTAATTTTAATAAATGCAAAGCTATAAATAGGAGTAATAATACGAAATGTTTTTTTATTTTTGTAGAGGTTTAATATTTGGATTAAATGAAGAACAAGCAAAAAATTCCATAACAACTTGTGGTCGCAAAGTTTTTATCAATTCAGGTAAATTAGATACGTTTGTAGTTACAAAATAATTATTAATGTTTTAGTTGGTCGAAAACATGGTAAGGCTGTTATGTTTGCTGAAAATGTGGAAAAAGAAGAGAGTTCAAACGATTGTGAAATAATAGACTGTGTTGACGAAAGTGAAGAAGACATGGAAATTGATCAACCAGCATTAAAAAAAGTTAAACAATAAGTTTTTATTGTGTTTTTTAATTGTGTTATCAATAAAATAATTGGAGTTAAAATTGTCTTTTTTTATTATTAACAATAAAATTATGCTGCTAGAAGAGAATGTATAAATAGGTGCTGATCTAATTAGTTTTTAATTGCAGTTCTCATATTTAAATAATAAATATTCTAATTAACAGGTCTGATAAATCAATACGAGTTTTGTTGCAAAGAAAGTTTGATTGTCGCTTATGCAATCCATTGCCGGGTCTTGTAATAATCGGATATGGAGTAATTACACGTGTGTGTGCAAAATTGGCAATTTATTGATTGAAGGAGTGAGAAATTTCGAGTTTGAATTGGAACCGGAAGTGGTGTGCGGTGTAGTGGTGCGTAATTTCAAACTTGGCGCTTTGAAAGGTGGCAGCACCGTCGATCACAAGCGTAATGATAAAATGGAGTATTCATTTATACGTGCAGTTTATACACAAAATTTAATTAAGTGAATTCATGTATATAATCGTTGATAAGTGTAACTAATAAGTAAAATATCTCAAATACAAATGTGGTTATCAACGTAGCATAGTTTAACACTGCGGATAGGTAGTGGAAAGTGCATTTTTCGTCGGTGTCAAAAAGGGATAGAGTTGAACGGAACAGAGGCCGACGGTGTCCATGGTAAGTTTCCGCAAACGTCGGATTTTCGTAAATCAGTGCATGCGAACCCGGCTAAACCGGTCGATTATCTCGAAAGCATCGATAAATCCCGGATCGATCGACGCAATCGGCGTCGATTCGCGAAAATCGCTCCTGCAACGAAAGAAATCGTCCTCCGTCGCCATTGGCTGTCCGAAAATCAACATTTCCAATGCAAGAGATCACCTGATTGGTCGCGTTTCGACAACTGAACCTGGCCACCGGCGCCCCCATGGACGCCCAGCGCCGGGACGCCGCGTTTCCGCGAATCCAGCCATCCATGGCGGGCGGCAAAGTTCATTGTTCTCGACGCCGGCTCGATTGACGGATGGACGATGGCTCCTTATCTGAATCGGGGCCCGGACGCCCCTCCGCCCCCGCCCTTTCGCGCCGCGGCGCTAATCAATTTCGTAATTGCCCTCGCACACATCTTCCATTTCTCTTGTTCCCGGTGTGTGATTGCGATTTCGGATTAACGGATCGTTGCCATGGTTATTATTCTTAATTTTGTTTTGTTGGCAGCACAGCCACCCCGTTTTGGGTCACATGATTTCTATCGATTTTGCTAATTATGGTCGATGATTGGCATTATTGTTGCGGTTATTTATTGGAGGCATTGCAATATGCGTTAATTAGCAATTAGGTACGATGTGGAGGGGGGCAATGGGCGCGCTCCGATTGGACCCTGGGGTGGAAAGTTGTACCGCTGATGGTGATTTTTCTACACATAAGCGTATAGCTTTTCCCCTTTGGTTCCAATCACGACGATCTCCAGCCGAAGGTATGCCTCTCTTCTTATTATACTTCGAGTTTAAGTTCGGAGTCGGTGCAATTATGCTTATTAGACGAGTTGACGAACGGTCGATTAATTTGATGGCGGTTTTAAAAACGTTCGCGTCCTCGTTTCTGCGTAGGCTGCGAATGCGAGCATCGATTTTAACCTCAATCATTTTAAATGTCGTTTATCAAACAATAAAAATACGGTTTATTTAAATCAAACAATAAATTTTCAAGGTATTGGCAGATACTGCCTTTTATTGGAGTTATCTTTATCCGGAATCTTTCATCTTGAGGTTACCTCCCATCGAGAATATGACGAAGTGTGATGCCTACAGCAGGAAATTGAAATTATTAAATATTCATATAAACAAACTGTATTTTGCAATATTATTACAATGTTTAGTAATACAGTGTTTTTTATTTCTACTAATAATAAAAATGGATTGAGGTAATAATAAGATTATCGTATCTACTTTTTTTCTTTCAAGATAACACGAACGTATGGTGTCGGAGTTAACTAATGCCTACAAGTCATAGAACAAAAGTAAAGTTAAAATTCTAAAAAATAGACCGTGGACAATAATTGATTATTGTATTTTTTAATTAGGAATTAACGATTTATAAGTGTACATAATTATAACACTAATTGCACTTGTTTTTTTCTAAACTTTCCTCTAAGATCATCTCCCTACCGTGCACTAGTCATACCCAATTTTTTCCCTGAAATTTATCTAATTCACGATATTAAATCTAATAAAACTTTAAGCCAGACTGGGATATTAAATACAATTTGTGGCCCTCGAAATCAGCGCACTGCAAAATTATTAATTACAATTTAAATTTATAATTTATTGCAAAAAAATAACTTCATTATTGTGTATGTATTGATTGTGGACATTATGGTACAATAAATCTTCTTTGAGGTGAAATATTGACTTTTTTCAACATAATATAGCCATAAAAATCGCATTATTTTATAGTTTTAGTGAGTTTAGGTGATTTAATTCTTTGATAATTAGTGCTAAATTTATCGAATTTTTTTTTAAATAAATTGTCTATCCATAAGATTTGGAAATATATAAATTTCACTCTTTCATACTCAGTCGTAAATTCTGCAGTGAAAGGTTTGTTGTGATTGACGAGAATATCTAATTAAACTGCTTAAGATTCCCTCAAGCAATATTGTCTTAAATAAAACTAAAAGATTCCAGAATTGTTTTGGCATTTAGACGTTAATGTAATAATTAATGTTTTTTTGTGCGTTAAAACATTGTAGTCTAAAATCTGGCATATGCTCCTCTACACGCATCTTGTGTAGTACAAGGCAATGAAATTCAAGTTTCGTGGTATGGGGTAAAAATAAGTTTATTGCTTCTTCAACTTCTGAAAAAGATGTTCAAGTAGACTCTTAAACGTAAACCAAAGTAGATCCAGTTAGTTAATTATTTGCGACGACATGTTGGCACTTTTCCATAATTAAGATTGACAGTACGTTTTATAGTTTCTAAGAAGTATGAACTTGTATTGGTGTTAGTATTTATTTTATCCCAGTAAATGTATCGTAATTTTAAATTAAAATCCAATTTCTGTAACTACATAAAAAGTACCTTATAATTTTCGTTTTATGTTTTTGTTTTACGTATTATCTTAGCATTAAACAAGTCTTATTAGCAGTAACAAGACCGTTTTTTATTGTTTTAACATTTAGGATAATGTCAGATGCAGTTTGCGAAAACTTATTACACGATTCGGTTATTATGTTTCAGTTCAGAATATCGATACTTTTAGATATTATGTAAGTGAAAGTAGACTTGAAAATAGTTGAAATATCCTAAAAAATTAAAACGTAGCATTAACAGTATTTCCAACACTAAACAAAATTCTCAGTTAACATCTTTCTATTTTTTTTATTTTACCCAGTACGAGTATTTCCTATAAAATTTATTAGTTACTATTTATACAAAAGATTCAAGTTGTTTTTAAGATTTTAACTAAGAGATACTAGAAAATTTCACTTTTGATTACTACTTGATAAGACAAATATTTACGTCATAGATTATGTTCTTATTACTTAATTGTTTTTATTTATGTTCCAAGGGAGGTAAGTAGGATTGAGAACTCGCTAGCGGAAATTATATTGTTATAAATATGTTATCTATTGTGATTCACTCGATTTAATTGATAATTTAGCTACATTATCATTGGTTGCAGAATTATAATTACATGAATTTGTTTTGCGGGGCTTAATTATTTTTAACAAAGCAAATTTTAATTGAGATTAATTTAAATGTATGGTATGTAAGTGGAAGTGACTTTGTATTGTAGTTATTCACTTTAAGATATCGAAATAAATGGTGGTTAAATTTTTTCGAGTAATTTAATTTATCAATTTGTTTCGTGTGAGTAGCATTTTTTCTGTTTACAGCGATGCTGTGGTGAGATGAAAAGCAAAGAGACGCTATGTGCCGCTTAAAGCGATGGACACATACGACTTGTTCGGGGAAGATGGATCTGGAATGTTGGAAGGTCTGCCCGAATTGGGTAGTGATCACTTCGACCCTGCGGTGACGGGAGCACGAAATGCAACATCGGCCTATACCCAGCCCACATACTCGCAAGAGACGCCTCTTCAAAAATTGGCTTCCTTTGGTGGTACAGACTTCAATCATATGGACCCTAACGCGCAAAGTATGTACGCTCAGGGATACGGCACGGACAGACCGATGGGTCCTCCAGGAGGTGCCTATCCTCATCAAAGACAAATGGCGAGACCACCGGCGCCTCCGCAAGCTGCCGCAGGAGCTCAGTATCCCTATCAAACGGACAATATGTACTCGATGCCAGATCATCAGCTAGGAAACATGGACGCTACCAATATGCAACAATGGAGTCAACATGCTGCTGCCGGGTATCCGATGCATCGATATGGACAAATGGGTGGCTACAGGCAACAGCCCATGCCAGGCTATGGCCACCAGCAAGAACCCAAACAGCAGTTTCCACCTACACAACATCCCATGATGCAACAACCGCATCAAGCCAGTTATCAGATGCAGCAAAGACACGCTCCGCATTATCCCCAAGCAGGTGCGGGATATCCCACAACAGCAGGTCAAGGTTACGGCAGTTACATGCATCAACGTTTACCCCACCATCACCAATACGGTCATCAGTTAGATATGGAAGTTCCGACGCCGCCCCAGTATAGTCAAATGGGTCATGCCCAGACGCTTGCCGGTCACCCATCATCTCACAATGTTCCAACATCTGGACATATACCACAAGGTCCTCATCCAGGCCACGGTCCAACTCAAAGTCACCCAAGTGCTCAGCAATTAGCTGCTCAAAACCCAATGGTACACCCGACTTCCATGAGTTATAGTCAACCGCATCAGACCATGCAATCGATGCAAAGGCCTTTGGATGTTCAACCTCCCTCACAACAATTCTCATCGAAGCATTCTAACACGTTAGGGAACGCTAGTCCGCAATACAGGGCTCCTTTCCCTCAATTATCTCCTCAAATGTCGCCAAGACCACAAATGTCACCCAGACCACCTGCCCCACAAATGTCGCCGAGACCTGTAATGTCTCCGGCGAAACCTAACATGTCTCCGCATCCGCAAATGCAACAGACGACGTTGAGTCCTAGACCGGCGACTAGCCTAACACCCAAAACAACCACAGCGTCTCCTGCTCCAATACCAGCTTACTCACAGCAAAGCACTTTGCAAGCCTTGGAGCAAATGGTTATGCCGCCATCTAGTACAAACGCAACGGAATACCCGACTTATCAACAGCAAAGGAACACTCTCGGCCCACCACAAACGCCCCAAAACCCTCTCTCGCCTGCCATGAATATGAGGAATCAAATGGCAGAGCAACAGCAGTGGTCGCCACATCCACCGAGACAATCCTCGCATGTTTCCAATATTAACGGCCCTCAAATGAACGTAATGGATCAAAATCAAATGCCACCAACGAGTCAGGCCATTCCTACGTCGCAAACACTCCCACCGTCGACGGCTTTACCAAATCCTAACGTTTCAAACGATTCGAATTTAGCAAATTTTGGTAATAAAGATTTACGTACTGAAGTAAGCAAACCACCGATATCGTTGTCTGAAATACCGACGTCTCAAGTACGGGAACCGACACCGCAAAACGTTTCGGTTAGCTCGCATAGTGACTTTAGCTCGGTACAGTCACCTACTACCACTTTACCCGACAAATTTCCAAGTAGTACAACGAACACTGATTTGAATTTACCCACGTCTGGTAGTAACACTGTGTCGTCACACCCCCCAACACCGACACCATCGTCAACTACCGACGATAACGTAACTAATACCCAAGAGGCGAGTCTTCCTTCAAACGACTGCAATAAATCGCAAGATGAAGTCAGTAACACAAATTCGACTCAACAACCCACTCAAAGCCAAACCAATACAACAAACAGTTTCACCGACTTCAATTGTGTATCCAGCATGTCAGGATACCCAAGTCAACCAACCCCACCCAAAACGAATAATATGGACGATTTGGTTCAATCAAATGTGCCAATGTTTAGCCAAGATAATTCAGTCTCGCAAGACTCTATACCGGAAATGAATAAAGAACTCAGTAATTTACAACCGACACAAACACAAACATCTATGAGTTTACCAACCTCGGCTACTCAAACCAACGTGAGTCAAACTCAACAAAATCTCATGCAACCGTTGACGAGTCAGCCACAACAGCCACCTCCAGTACAATTAACGAGTAACTCGATGCCTCCAATACAAATGATGCCTAATGCTCAACAACAACCCCAGCCCATACATAATCAAGGCCAAACGCAAGCTATGCAAGGCCAAACGAATATCCCTGTTTCTATTCCAACAAGCAACATGACGGGAATGCCTCCTCAAGGGAACATCAATGTTCCCTCAACGCAGGTCCCTTCAGTACCACCCCATGGCCAAATTCCGCCTGTTCCACCAGGTGGCAATATACCTCCTCATACCAATATCCCGAATATGGCCCCCAACAACCAACCGCCGGTTATGTACGATCAAAACGCAGCCATGTTGGGACCCAACGGTATGCCAATGGGAGCGCCAAGGGGAATGGGTCCGGGTTTACCTCATGGGATGCCACCGATGGGTCATCCGGGCATGACTATGAATATGGGTCATCCCATGATGCCCAATATGAATACCGGACATGGTATGATACCTGGTTCTGAGATGGGCTACCAACCTCCGATAAGTCACCATCAGGAAAGAGCAGCATTACAACAACAATTGCAAGAATTGTATTGTATGCCGCCGGCTCCCGAACATCAAGAAAAAATCGCACATCTTCAAGAACGACTTAATATTTTGAGTCAACATGAAGCAACCGAGCAGTGTAATGGAGGCCCTCAGTGTGTCTTACAGAGCCCACTGTTTACGTCTCCAATGATCGATAGTCCTCAAGTAACAAGTACGACTGGAAGAGGACGAGGTAAAGGAGCACAAAGGACGAAGAAACCCAGACAGAAGAAAGGAGAAAAGTCACTTTCGCCTGTTCATATGTCGCAGAATATCAACATGATGATGCCTTCTCAGCAACTTCCAGTGTCTGAAGATTGTGTAACGCCAGGTGCTGGGTTAAATATTCCATCCAGCGACATGTCAGAAATGACCGAATTGTCTGTCGATCCGATAACAGGCGAATACGACGATAAAAAGAAACTCAAGCAGAGGAAACCTCGAGAACCGAAGAAACCGAAAGAACCTAAGATGTCTAAAGATGGTAAAGGACCGAAGTCACCCAAAGACAGACTCTCGAAAGAGAGGAAGAAAAAAGAACCTAAAGACCCAAAAGTTAAAAGAAAATACGTTCGTAGGAAAAAATTGGAAGGTTCGGAGGAAAGTGCGACAGATGAGTCGTTCAATAAGACGTATGATAACGATCATCAAATGATTTCGTCAGAAGTTTCCGCGGAAGAACACGGAGATGATTCCAATACGCCAGATTCAGGCGATATTATCGATTCAGTTAATATTCCAACGGAAGAAATGCAAGCAGATTCGTCACAACCGGCTGAAGGTATCGAAAGTGAGATTAAAAAAGATGAATACGCGTTTGAAGACCAACCGACCAGCCCTCAAGAACTCGGTGAAATTCCAAGGAAACATCGCAAAACGAAACCGGGGTCTAAGAAAGTGATTTCCACAAAAGCAAAAACTAAAGGCGGTTTAGGCAAAACTAGAAAGCGCAAAGGAATGGTTCAAGAGTCTGACGGTGAGGGTGAAGATCTAGCAAGCACTCCCCCACCTTCTCCACCTGAAGATCCCGATAATGCAATTCATAAAAGACGATCGGCTAGAAATACTCAACGAAAGAAATATATAGATGATGTCATGTTACGATTTTCGGATGATGAATCTCCAGTAGTACCTAACAAAACCAAGAAGGGTGCACTTCCATCAACTCCTCCAGTGTCTTTGTCTCAAGGAGTTGAAGATAACTCGGGTGATGGAAGTAACAAAATGAATTTTGTTTATGTGAATACGACCGATGAAGATTCCATGGTCGTTCAACACATTTTAACGTCCAGAATAACGAAAAAACCGAGAAAACTCGACGGAGTTTCTGAAACTAAGCCTGAGGAAGTGAAGCCACAGGAAGTAGAGAAATCCGAAGAAGTCGATGTTGAAAATAAGGCAGAAGAGAGTGAGGAAAAGGCAAAAGTCGAACCGAAAGCTGAGGGTGAACAAGGGGAGGAGGACGATTCAGAAATGCTTGATGTGGAGGAGTATTACGTAAAATATCGTAACTTTTCGTATCTGCACTGCGAGTGGAAGACTGAGGAAGAATTGTACAAAGGCGACAAAAGGATAGCAAACAAGATTAAGCGTTTCAAACAACGACAGCAACAAAATGTGAACATTTTTGAGAATCTAGAGGACGAGCCGTTTAATCCTGACTATGTCGAAGTGGATCGAGTATTAGATGTTGCAGAGCACACGGAACCAACCACTCAAGAAGTCGTCAGGCATTATCTGGTCAAATGGCGAGCGTTACAATACGAGGATTGTACCTGGGAATTAGAGGAAGACGTTGATCCGATCAAGATCGAACAGTTTAAGAAGTTTAGACAAATTCCACCAAAAGACAAATGGAAACCAAAGAAACGACCTAGTCCTGATCAGTGGGTAAAACTGGATAAATCTCCGATTTACAAAGGAGGAAATAGTCTAAGAGAATATCAGTTAGAAGGATTAAATTGGTTACTTTTCTCGTGGTACAATGGACGAAATTGTATTTTAGCCGACGAAATGGGTTTAGGAAAAACCATTCAAAGTTTGACTTTCCTTAACGCAGTTTGGGAATACGGTATCAGGGGACCATTTTTAGTAATTGCACCTTTATCGACGATACCGAATTGGCAAAGGGAAATCGAGAGCTGGACCGAGATGAACGTCATAGTCTACCACGGATCTGCAGCTAGCAGAAACATGATACAAGAATACGAAATGTTTTTCAAAAACGACAGAGGTCACCACATAAGGGATCTAACAAAGTTCAACATTTTAATCACGACTTTTGAAATAATCGTCACAGATTTCGCCGACTTGAAAGGTTTCAATTGGAGAATATGCGTTATTGATGAAGCTCACCGTTTGAAAAATCGTAACTGCAAGTTATTGGAAGGTCTAAGACAGTTAAATTTGGAACATCGAGTTTTACTCTCCGGAACACCTTTACAAAATAATGTAAACGAATTGTTTTCACTCCTAAATTTCCTCGAACCGCAACAGTTTCCGAGCTCAGAATCATTCTTACAAGAATTTGGCGCTTTGAAAAGTGAACAAGAGGTTCAAAAATTGCAACTTATACTGAAACCAATGATGTTGAGGAGGTTGAAAGAAGACGTGGAGAAATCATTGGCGCCCAAGGAGGAGACAGTGGTCGAAGTGGAGTTGACGAATATTCAGAAGAAGTATTACAGGGCGATTTTAGAACGAAATTTTTCGTTTCTTTCTAAAGGAACCACTCATGCTAATATTCCAAATTTGATGAATACGATGATGGAGCTGAGAAAGTGTTGTATTCACCCATATTTGTTGAACGGAGCAGAAGACCAGATTCAGTATGATTATAAAATGGCTCAAGGTGAAGATCCTGATGCATATTATAAAGCTTTGATTAACTCGAGTGGTAAAATGGTTTTAATCGACAAACTTTTACCCAAATTGAAAGCCAACGGTCATAGAGTTTTGATATTCAGTCAAATGGTTCGTTGTTTGGATATCTTGGAGGATTATCTCATGTTTAGAAAATACCCATTTGAACGGATCGATGGCCGGATAAGAGGTAACTTGCGACAAGCTGCCATCGATAGGTTTTCTCGACCTGACTCGGACAGATTTGTCTTTCTTTTGTGTACCAAAGCTGGAGGTTTGGGTATTAACTTAACAGCGGCTGATACAGTAATCATCTATGACAGTGACTGGAATCCACAAAACGATCTTCAAGCTCAAGCCAGGTGTCACAGAATCGGTCAACAAAAAATGGTCAAAATTTACCGATTACTGTGCCGAAATACATATGAGCGCGAAATGTTCGATAAAGCATCTCTGAAACTTGGTCTAGACAAGGCTATCTTGCAAAGCATGAATACGTCGCAAGGGGGTAAAGACTCTGGAAGTAAACAGTTGAGCAAGAAAGAAATCGAAGATTTGCTCAAGAAGGGCGCTTACGGAGCATTGTTAGATGAAGAAAATGACGGTGATAAGTTCTGCGAAGAAGATATCGATGTTATTTTGGCCCGACGAACCCAAGTTATTACCATGGAGTCGGAGAAAGGGTCAACGTTTTCAAAGGCGAGTTTTGCATCGAGTTCGAATCGATCAGATATCAGTATTGACGACCCGGACTTTTGGAATAAGTGGGCAAAGAAGGCTGACATCGACACCACAGAAAAAGACGAAACTGAGGATCTCGTTCTCTCGGAGCCTCGAAGACGCACACAAATTAAACGTTACGGACACGACGAAAGCGCAATCGATATGTCCGAGCTCGAGAGCTCATCGGATTCCGATTTGGACAACGAGGGTTTGAGTTTGGGAATAAGGAGCCGACGAAGTAAACTGAAGAAGAAACGGTTACGAGGCGACGACTACATTCCGAGGGAAGGCGATAGAAGCGACATCGTCTACGGAAGTTGGGCGAGGAGAGAGTGTTTCATGGTCGAAAGAGGCTTGTTGACGTTCGGATGGGGACGGTGGCTGGAAATTTTGCAACATTCCCAGCTGAGGAAGGGCTGGAGGGAGCAGGATGTCGAAGATTGTGCCAGAGTTATTGTAAGTCTAGTGATTTGTTTTTTGTATTATTTTGTGACTAAATGATTTGTAGTTGCTGTACTGCCTGCGATTCTACCGAGGTGACGAGAAAATCCGAAGCTTTATTTGGGACTTGATCGCGCCTTCTGAAAATGGTGAGCAAAAAATTTCGAGGAACCATCACGGTCTAAAAGATCCTGTTCCTCGAGGTATAAGAAACAAAAACAAGAAGAAGGGGAAGGACAATAGGCACGCCGCTTTGACTGACCCGAATCATTGGAGCAAAAGCGAGAAATACGACGGCGATATCTTCCTTGAAAGCAACTACAAGAAGCATCTCGGAAGGCATGCCAACAAGTGAGTATTTTTCCGGCGAACTTACAAAATCGTAACTGTGGTAAGGTATATTATCACTCGTTTCGTTAGTTCTTGTGTATTTTTATAAATAAATAATGAACAACGTTGTGTTAACACTAGTATTTGTGAATAATACTGTACTTTTTATTGTAGAAAAATCAAATCACAAAAAAATTGGTTTTAATACAATTTGACAGTTCTAGTTTGGCATATAGGACGAAATTAAATTTTTCCCAATTTATTACGCAAATAGTTTGCCGATACGACTTTTAATTTGACAGTTGAATGGCATATTCAATTTAATCAATTGTTCCGTGAGGCTAGCTGTTATGCATAAAAATGAAAAATTAAGATACAAAGTTTTGTTTCAATATGAAACTGTTTTATTATTTCATGATGAGCTCCATGCTAATTTCGAAAATACGTAGGTATTTAATGAAAGGAAAATCTCAAACTGCTGATTATACGAAACAAAATTAATGATTTGTTGATAATGTAGCTGTTTTACCAAAAAAGTATGTATTTTAGGGTTCTTTTACGCGTCAGAATGCTTTACTATATCAAGCACGAAATAATCGGCGATCTTGTGCAACACATCGCTGACGGAGTGCATGCAAGGTAAGTTTTCGTTTAACAATTTCTCTTGATTAATTTCTAGAAATATGCCGAGATACATTTTAAGCTTTTCTCCGAACGAATCCAGGTAAGCCACGAATTGAATGCTCAAACTGTATCTTGGCCTCACATTTTTTATTTAATATTGTTGGGAATCAGCCTTGCTTTTGTTTAACATGTATGCATGGTCCCTGCTTGAGGTCATGCTAGTGCTTTTAGTCAGACATGTTCATTGTTTTTATTATTTTTTTAAGACATCAAATCAAAATTTGATTCACACAGCTTTATCGCTTATTCTTAACATTCATTCATTTTGTTATTAACACTAATTATCCGATTATTGGTTCCCAACCCCTCGTTTACGAGTAATAATTTGTGCAACGGTACGGCACTCGATAACTAAATTATGCCTTTAATAGAGAGAAAAAAAAAACAACACAAAAATAATGTATTTCTGTGACATTATTCTTGTTTGAATTGAAAATTCCTGAAAGCGAAATGCTTTAATTTGAGATAAATTAAAGTGACGAGCGTTGTCTCAGTCTTTTTGTGTTCAAAATTGACAATTGGCGACGTGATCCACAGTGCCTTGCCGATAAATCCTCCCGTAACGGAGCAAATGCCTAGCGAGTGGTGGGATACGGAATGTGACAAGTCTCTGCTCGTGGGCACTTGGAAGCACGGCTATGAAAACTATATGGCGATGCGTGCAGACCCCACCCTCTGTTTCCTGTCCCGCTGCGGCCCGCCCTCAGATCGAGAGCTCCAGATGGCAACCTCTAACACGCAACCCAATACGCCTGCACTGTAAGTAGTCCGTTTCGGCTAGAGCTCCACCGTCCTCAGGCTCTAGGATTTTTTTTTGTTTTTTCTCTATCTTGCTCACTGCCCTTGACTAACTCTATGGCCACCCCCACAATGACTTAGCGACTGGAGTACTCACTATTTTTGTACCATTTGCAATATGTTAAGCTTTCATAGGTTTAGTCTAACTTTACTTTTAATGGCGTTAATGCATGATCTTTGTTGTAGTCGAACTGTAAGGTAAGATTTTTGTTTTCTAGATGTCGTGGATAGAGACGGAAAATCAACAAATATGGGCAATCATTCATCTTGTATGTTTGATTGATGTCTTTCTATTGTAATGCTGCACAACGATTACAAAAACAACGTTATTTATGTGCAAATACTTGTATAATAAAGTTTCTGACATTTTGCCGATTATACAAAATGTAAATAATAAACTTTAAATCAGATAAGCTATTCTTTAACAAAATCAAGCAACTGCACACGCGATAAAGATAATAAAATATAGGTGAAACATTTATGAATTTTTTATTTTCATTGTTTTCATGTTTGTTGGTCAGTTTTGTAACATTGATTAAGATAGTAGTTTTTTCTGAACAGCTACTTTTTTAATTGGTCCGTTTGTTTCTTAATTTATTGGATTAATTTTCAAGTGTGTATAGATTTCCATATTTGTTGATTTGAAAGTAAAAATCTGCGAGTAGCTTGATGGTCTTTAACGTAACAATTTTATTTTTTCTGTAGCAATGATGACGATTTAGACGACGACGACACCACTGAAGAACTCAGTTTGAAGTCGAAAAATCGCGATATTTCCGAAGTAAATTCGGAAGGAGCGGAGCCTTCGCCAGGCCCGTCTGCATCATCTGAGACCCAGCC